>NW_027192612.1:0-70221 GCF_042370625.1 Thermothelomyces heterothallicus | reverse complement strand
ATACCAAGCATTGCGGATTACTGTGAGAGACAACTCTAAGTGTTGTTGTGAACCCTTTGGCTTCACCGAATCCCTCAGATGGCCTGCCTGCCTGTCCCGCTCAATCCACCTTCGTCTGAACCCTTTCAGAAGAAGTCTGAGCTGGGTTCGTCACAAGTTAGTAGTACTATAGTATAGGGGTAATCTACTAGCCTTCTCCTTATTAAAGAGGTTAGTAAAGTTATAAAGTTCTTCTAGTAAGGTTACCTCTCGTTCTAAGTAATTACTCCCCTTTTTTACTATACCTCTATTAAGTTTATACCTTGATTCTAAGATAGTTATTATTTCCTAAATACTTATAACTAGGAAGGTATTAGAAGTCTTCCTTTTCTATACTCTTTAAACTAGGCCTATAAAAGTTATACCTATAATTTAGGAGATTCCTATCTTTCTAGGCTATAAAGAGACTTCCTAGATAAATAGTCCTAGCTATACCCTAATCTCTAGAATACTAGTACTTATATCTAGTTTAACTTTCTAATATTCTATCTATAGAAGGCCTAATATAATATCCTATATTAATCTAAAGACTATATAGAATATAGCCTAACTTTCCTATCTATTAATATCTATTATAATATAGACTATTTAAGTAATCTTCTAATTAAGATATACCCCTATTATAATATTAAGAGTATAAGGGGTTAGTAAACTAATTTACTTAAGTTTAAGCTTCTAATATATCCTTTTACTAATAACGTTATAACTAGAATATCTACTATCTACTTAAGCATTTATAAAGCTAATAGAGTTAAGGAAGACTAGAATAAGAAAAGGGGGTCTATCTATTCTCTTACTAATCTCTATAAACTTGCTTTCCTAGTAGTTATAGTCTTCTAGCCCCCTTATAAGACTTTGCTTAGAGGCTATTCTTTTCCCTATTCCCTATCTTCCTTATTAGACTAGTTATTATCCTTTCTTTCTTCCTTAGCCTCTAGGGTATAAATGTTAGCCTTTAGCTAGTTCTATTATACTAGTCTTTTAGTAAGAGTATATTTATACTTAATAATAAAGTAACCCTTCTATCTATATTAGATATATACTCTAGCTACCTATTATACTATATATACCTCCTAACTAACCTATTTTACCCTTAAGGCGTCTCTTCTATATCCCTTTAGTTAGTCCTTACTAAGACCCTTCTTCTATAGGTTAGTTTATACTAAGTTAATATTAGTTATTAGTATATCCCTATCTATATTCTTCTCTCTCTATAGCTTAGATATTACCTATTATCTTTATATTTATTAATATCTATTATCTAGGTAGAAAGCCTTAAGGTTTATTACGATTTTATAATATCTCTCTACTACTATTATATAATTATCCTAGGGAATTCCCTATCTAATAATTATATACTTAAGTCTTAGAGAGAGGTATTATTATAGTTTAATTAGATATATCTTATTATTCTAAAGGAGATTACCTACCTTCAAGGGTTTTACCTTAAACTAGATAATAAAGGTAGAAAATAGCTTATTATCTCTCTATTATAAGAACTCGAGCTCTAATAAGGTTACTATCTTCTTATAAGGGTTAGAAAAGATACTTTTAAAGTATTAGAGAAACTAAGCTAGGTTATATCTAATCTTTAGGCCTATAGATTCGTAATATATTATAACCTAGGTCTAAACCTACTATATTAGGTTTCCCTAGATAAAAACCTACTAGTTATAATTAGAACCAATAAAATCTCTATCTACTATAAGGATATATTTTATTATAAGAGCCACACTATAGGAGGCAACCAACCAGCCAGACCTACTATAAAGGCTAGAGCGATAGGCAAGGCTACAAAGCTACCTACTAGTCAACCCTCCAAAGCTCCTAGCCTTTGAAGGAGGGCTTATAACCTACTAACAGAAGGCTAGGGCTCTGGCCGACAAGTTCTTTCCGAAGCCGGAAGCAGACCTGTCAGATATTAACGACCCAGATCTGAACGACCACTAGGAGCCGAAGTTCGAAATAAGCCAGGAGGTTACGGTAGGCGATATCAGGGCAGTACTAGCTAGAGCGGCCCCGTAGAAGGCCCTAGGGGAGGACCTCCTCCCTATAGGCCTACCAAAGGCCTATAGGTAGCCGCTCTACCGGATACTAGCTAAACTAGCCTTGGAGAGCTTACGGCTTGGCTGTTTCCTAGCCCGGTTTAAAAGGGCTAAGACAGTAGTCCTCCGTAAGCCTGGTAAACCCCTATAGACCTACTTTACCCCAGGTAGCTATAGGCCTATAGCGCTCTTACTAATAGTAGGCAAGGTGCTAGAGGCTATAGTCGCCTAGAAGGTAATGGCTATCGTAAAGGCCTATAGGCTTCTCCTAGCCGAGCAGATGGGTAACTAGGAACATAGGTCTACCGAACTAGCTATTCGGCTAGTTACGGCCTAGGTTTAAGAGGCTTAGAGGTATAAGGCAGCTGCCTCCCTCCTATAGCTCGATATCTTAGGGGCTTTCGACACTATTAACTATACCCGGCTACTAGCTACCCTACAGAGCCAGGGCTTCCCAAAGTGGCTAATAGTCTAGGTTAGGGAGTAGCTATAGGATAGGGTAGCTATCCTTTACTTCGATAGCTAGGAAATAGAGGATATAGTAGTAAGGGCTAGGGTCCCCTAGGGGTTACCCCTCTCCCCTATACTATTTATCCTCTATATAGCCTCCCTCTACTAGGCCATTTGCTAGGCTAGCCCTATAGTTAGCTTGGTAGGTTTTATTAACGATACTAACCTTCTAGCCTTTAGGAGGGCTAAGGAGGCCTGTAATGATTAGCTATAGAGGGTTTAGGAGGCCTACCTATAATAGGCAAGGACCTAGGGTATAGCCTTTGCCCTAAAAAAGTACGAACTTATCTACTTTAACAGGGGCCGGAAATAGTAGTTATAGCTACTAGAGCTCCTATAGCCTAGAGGGAGTACTACTACTATAGCCCCTTCGAAGTCGGCTAGATTCCTAGGGGTCTAGCTAGATTAGAGGCTATAGTAGGGCCCCTACTATATAAAGGTAGCTAAGAAGCTAGAAACCTAGGAGTTTACCCTGACTAGGCTTGCTACAAAGACCTAGGGCCCTAGCCTACTATAGGCCTATAAGGTCTATACTAAGTATATCTATAGCACCCTAACTTATAGGGCCTTAAACTATTATAAGCTTACTAAGCTAGGGGGTAAGCTAGAAGGCCCTGCTAGGGAACTATTAAAGGCCTAGTATAGGGCCCTTCGGGTAGTTACTAGGGCCTATAAGGCTATCCCTATCTGGTACCTTGAAATGGAGGCCTAGGTACTACCCCTTGACCTCTATCTTAACAAGAGGCTAGCTAACTTCGAAGCTAAACTTAACTAGCTACTCCTATAGACTAGGGCAGGCCTAGGGGCCCCCCAGGTCCCTATAAGGGCTCTTATCTAATAGGCCTATAATAGGCTTAGCTAGAGGTTCCGGAAGAGAAGGACCGGGGCAAGGGGCTAGGAGCCGAAGCCTATAGCCCTAGAGGTAGCAAGGTCAATAGTCTGGTAGTAGGTTTAGAAGGGCTATGGAGGGGGTTAACCCCCCCTACAGACCCTATAGAGGAGGCTATAGGCTATGGAGCTAGCTATAGTAGCTAGCTAGAGCAACCGCTAAAGGGCCAATTAAGCCGGTAGGAGGATATGGCGTATATCGGACAAAGACCCCCTATAGCTAGTTTTTATAGGGGAAGGCTTACAAAGGCACTAGGGCCTAACAAAGGCCTAGAGCTCCCTACTAATACAGGCCTATATAGGGGCTATTAGCCTCTGTGACTTCCTTTTTAGGGTTTAAGTCCTAGGGGTTAGTACCCCCTACTATACCTATAGCCAAGGGAGGGAGACTGTGGAGCACCTGGTTATCTAGTGCCCGAACCTACTAAGAAGCCGAACGTAGGAATCCTAGGAGATACGGTCGTAAAGGGACCTAGACCTCGTTTTATAGGGTATAAGGGCCTATAACTATCGTTTGGCAAGGAGGGTTCTATAGTAGCTAATAGACCTAGGGAGGCTCCTAGAATACCACCTTATAAGGAGGCTAGACCAGGAGGGAAGGCCTCTTTAGGGCTGTTCTAGCTACTCCTCCTTTTCTTTATAGTGTATTAGTATTCCGGATTAGGCGTTAAAGGAGGGATAAAGGTTTTTTATCTAGCCTATTAGGTATAGTTTCCTTTATAAACAACTAGAGAGGCTCTAATATACTTATTAGTATAGTAGTATAGGACTAATAATAATAATAATATTTTATTATACTCTTCTAAACTATAAAAAGTTCCTTCTTATTATTAAAAGGTTCTATTAAGGGCCTAGGCTCTACCTAGGCTAATCGATAACAGGCTATACCCGGTTTTAGACCAGACCTATATACGTTCGTAGGGCATTTATAGGGCACGTACTTAGGACCCGGTTAGGCCCTAACCTAGCACCTAACTAGGCCCTAACCAGAACATATATACACCCTCTATATAAGGGGTAGGACCTCTTTTCGGGCCCTATATTTACTTTCTCCTCTTTCTTTCCCTAAGGTAATTAAATAAAACATTATACGCTTATCTATAGATACTATAAGGCTAGTATATTATATTTTAACTACCTTCCTTTTAATAGTAACCCTCCTAAACGAACGACTAACGATTTAGTTATAGCAAAATCTAGAGTATATACGCCTTCGAGCTTAGCAGAGTTATAGGAACTCGTCTGCTCCCTCTAAGTAGCGGTAGTATAGCAGAACGCTATAATTAACTCCCTCTAGGTGTCTCGGACTTAACTTATACTAACCCCTAACTCGGTCAGGATATCCCTAGAGAGATAGCGGTCTCAAAGGAAACGACTCCTAACTAGAGAACCTTTCGATAGTAAGAAGGAACTTTTTATAGCCTAGAAGAGTACGATAGAATATATCCTTATAGTAGATAGAGACTTTATCGGTTCTAACTATGACTAATAGGTTTTTATCTAAAGAAACCTGATATAATAGGTTTAGACTTAGGTTATAGCCTATTACGAATCTATAGGCCTAAAGATTAGGTATAACCTAGCCTAGTTCCTCTAATACCTTGAGAGCGTCTTTTCTAACCCCTATAAGAAGATAGTTACCTTATCGGAGCTTAAGTTCTTATAATAGAGAGATAATAAGCTATTCTCTACCTTTATTATTCGGTTCGAGGTAAAACTCTCGAAGGTAGATAGTCTTCTTTGGAATAATAAGATATATCTAATTAAACTATAGTAATATCTCTCCTTAAGACTTAAGTATATAGCTATTAGATAAGGAATTCCCTAAGATAACTATATAGTAGTAATAGAAAGATATTATAAGATTACGATAGACCTTAAGGCCCTCTACCTAGGCAAGAGATATTAATAGATATAAAGATGATAGGTAATATTTAAGCTATAGAGAGAGAAGGATATAGATAGGGATATACTAATAATAGGTATTAACTTAGTATAGACTAACCTATAGAAGAAGGGTCTTAGTAAAGACTAACTAAGGGGATATAAAGGAGATACCCTAAGGGTAAAATAGGTTAGCTAGGAGGTATAAGTAATATAATAGGTAGCTAGAATATATATCTAGTATAGATAGAAGGGTTACTTTATTACTAAGTATAAATACGCCCCTACTAGAAGACTAGTATAGTAGAACTAGCCAAGGGCCGACATTTATACCTTAGAAGCTAAGGAAGAAAGAGAGGAAAGCGACTAGTCTAATAAGGAAGATAGGAAGTAGGGAAAAGAATAGCCCCTAAGCAAAGTCTTATAAGGGGGTTAGAAGACTATAACCACTAGGAAAGCGAGTTTATAGAGATTAGTAGGAGAATAGATAGACCCCCTTTTCTTATTCTAGTCTTCCTTAACTTTACTAGCTTTGTAAATGCCTAAGTAGATAGTAGATATTCTAGCTATAGTATTATTAGTAAAAGGATATATTAGAAGCTTAGACTTAAGTAAATTAGTTTATTAACCCCTTATACCCTTAATACTATAATAGGGGTATATCCTAACCAGAAGATTATTTAGATAGTCTATATTATAATAGATATTAATAGATAGGAGAGTTAGGCTATATTCTATATAGTTCCTAGACTAGTATAGGACATTATATTAGGCCTTCTATAGATAGAATATTAGGAGGTTAAACTAGATATAAGTACTAGTATCCTCGAGATTAGGGTATAGCCGAGACTATTTATCTAAGAAGTCTCCTTATAGACTAAAAAGATAGGAATCTCCTAAATTATAGGTATAGTTTTTATAGGCCTAGTCTAGAGAGTATAGAAAAGGAAGACCTCTAATACCTTCCTAGTTATAAGTATTTATAAAATGATAACTATCTTAGAATCAAGGCACGAACTCGACAGGGGTATAATAGAAAAGGGGAATAACCGCCCGGAACTAGAGGTAACCTTACTAGAGGAGCTTTATAACTTCGCTAACCTCTTTAATAAGGAGAAGGCCAGTAGATTGCCCCTATACTATAGCGTTACTAACCACTATATCAAGTTAAAAGAGGGTCCTAATAGGAAGATTCCTAAACTCCCCTAGGGACCCCTTTATAACATGCTATAAGATCATCTATTAGAGGTCCGAAAACAGGTTATTAATACGCTAGATAAGGGATAGATTTGAGCGAGTTCCTCTTCGGCCGTTACTCCTGTCCTCTTAATAAAGAAGGCAAATAGGGGATAGAGATTCTATATAGATTACCAAGCCCTAAATAAGATTATAAAGTAGGATCGATACCTACTCCTACTAATCAAGGAGACTCTCTACTCCTTAGCTAGGGCCTAGTAATTTATAAAGCTAGATATTAGGGCAGCCTTTTACTATATCTAGATTATAGAGGGGGATGAGTATTTAATAGTATTTTAAACCTAGTTTAGACTCTTTAAGTGGCTAGTTTACCCCTTTAGGTTAATAGGTATACCTGTAACTTTCTAGTAATATATTAATAACGCTCTTAGCCTAATACTCGGAGACTTTATAATAATATACTTTAATAATATCTTAGTATATATAGTAGGTAGTAGGAAGGACTATCTAAAATGAGTTAGGGAAGTTCTCTAGAGGCTATAGATAGTAGGATTAGCTCTTAACCTTAAGAAGTATACGTTTACTATAAAAGAAGTCAAATACCTTAGCTATATCATTAAGGCCGGTGCCTAAGTCTGTCCCGACCCCGAGAAGCTTACTACTATCCGCGATTAGGAGGTACTATAGAAAGTTCGAGGAGTATAGAGTTTCTTAGGGTTTGCTAACTTCTACCGCGACTTTATCCCTAACTTCTCTAAGATAACCATGCCCCTAATATAGTTAACTTATAAGAACACCCTGTTTCGGTAGGGAAAGGAGGAGTAAGAGGCCTTCGAAGCCCTTAAGACAGCCTTTATCTCGGAGCTAATCCTAGTATAATAGGACCCTAAGAGGGTGTCACGGATAAGCATATAGGCGGCCTAGCAGGCTATAGCTAGGACGTAGGACATTCTAACAGCTAATCATTTAACAGACCAATTAGAAGATTATCACCGCCAAGACTAAGGTCTTTACTAGTAATAATAACATATTACCGTTAACGATATATAATTACAAAGTGAAGGAGAAGTAGTACTAGTAATGACTATTAAAGAAGGATAGACAATTATATATATATAGCTAGCTAGTCACTCGCTATAATAGACTCTAGGAGTTCGCTAGTAATAGTAACTTATAATCATAGTACTTATACCAAGTATTACTAACTACTATATAAGATAACTCTAGTATTATTATAAATTCTTTAACTTTACCAAATCCCTTAGACAACCTATATACTTGTCCTACTTTACCTACCTTCGTCTAAACCCTTTTAGAAGAAGTCTAAGTTAGGTTTATCATACATTGCTATCACTCCCTTTGTTCTATTATAGTTCAGGACAAAGGTGACTTTGACCTTGACCTTAACATGACTACCGACGTCATAGCCGAATAGCTGCTTACCTAGCTTAGTCAACTCTAGCAGTAGATCTAGGAGTTAGACCAGAGAGATAGAGCTACTTAAGCCCGAATCAGGGAACTTAAGAATAGCAAAAAGCACTTATAGAAATTGGTTAACGAGGCCTATACCAAGATCAAGGCGCTCGAGAATACCAAAGTAAGCCGTATTAAGATCGAACTACCTAATAAATATAGAGGAACTAAGGAGGACCTTGTAGGGTTCCTAATGAACCTCCGATCCTATTTCCGGCTTAATGATAATAAGTTTCTGGATAATAAGGCTAAAGTTCTCTATATAGCTATAAGACTAGAGGGTAAGGCATTTAGATAGTTTAAACCTATATAGAATAACTACCTTATAGAGAAAGATAAGGATAACTAAGATATATTTATATAGGTAGTCTTTTAATCTTATGACCGTTTTGAAGAAGAACTTTGGAAGGTTTTTAGCGATAAGGACAAGAAGATCTATATATAAGAGAGACTTGCTAATCTCCGATAGACCAAGTTAGTAGCCTCCTATATTATATAGTTTAGATAGGATATACTTAAGTCTTAACTTAACGATAAGGCATTAATATAATTATTCTATAATAGCTTAAAGGAGAAAGTTAAAGACAAGCTCTATAAGTATAACCGATTAGAAACCCTAGATAAATACATTATATAGGCTATTAGAATCGATAATTAGCTCTATATATAAGAATAGCAGAAATAAGGTCGAATAAACAGGGCTATAGTTAAGGCTAATAATAAGAAAAGACAAACATACGTTAGTACCTTGTATAGGATATATCCTAGAGCTATAGATATAGATATAGTATAAAAGTAGGATAAGAAAAAGACGACTAAAGACAAGTCCTATATTACCTACTATAACTATAGAAAGAAAGGACATTATAAGCGAGAATATCAAAGCCTAAAGAAAGATTAGAAACTAGTTCTAGGAAAGGAAACTACGGTTATTAACGAAACTAAGGATATCATCGAAATAGCGGCTATAGGCTACGAAAACGAGGATAGCAATATAGATAGTTCCGAATATAACATTAACTACAAAGAGGAATAGGTACTATACTCCGAATTGGTCACTATAGATCTAGAGACTAGTACTATAGAATAGGACACTATAAGAGAGTACGTACCACCGCTTTCGATTCTCCTAGCCCTATGGCAGTAGGGTTTTATAGTTATATAGAGGCGAGATAGGTCGTAGATAACTAATACCTAAGGAGTTAAAAGACCTAGACCAAATATCTTGTTCCTCTAGGAACGGATCGAATGGTATTATAACGAAGTTTTTCGGCTTAATATGGAACTATACGAATAGGATAGACGCTTAATTCGACTTGCCTAATAGAGTAATAAAATAAGGGACAAGATAAGGGAACTCCGATATATTATAGAAGCTATCAAAGGAGAATAGCCTATAATATATAATAGACCTAATAGTTATATTAAGAATCTAGATAACTAATAGCTTAGCTATAATATATAGAACCTAGAGTACTAGTTTATATACACGAACTATAGAAAAGACAAATATACATAGGAAAACTATTAGAAGAAATATTCTTACCTTAGTATTAGGGTACCTATAGTCTATATATAGTAAGAAGGATTTAGGAAAGAGTTCTAATACCTTCTAGGCGACGCTAAGCGACTATACCCTTGATATAAGGTATATATATAAGTGCTATAGTTCTAGTATATAGTATATAAATGCCGATATTACTTCCATGATAAATTCGAAAATAACTACTAGCCGACCTGACAAGGAAATAAGGATAGAAGCTTATATCCTATAGAATAGGTTTACAATGTAGGAAATAGAGCAGCCAAATTACTCTAGAAGATCAAAGCCCGCGACCTAGAAGGTATTACGGTAGTTCTAAGACGAGCCTGGCCTAGGTACTATAGAACGGGACAAGACATATAGGATACGTACTAGAACAATGACTATCTCTATTATACAGACGAGAAAAAATCGCGAATCTAGGAGCTTTAGATAAAGCTATGGCACGTATAATGGAAAACAGAATAGACCTAACGGTAGGACATTATAAGCACTTAGTAGCTTATAGAAATAAGTATAATTAATAAAGCTACTATTAGCCGAACAATCGAAGAAGTTAGTACTAACCTAGGAAACAGGTTAGGGCCCTCTAAGGGGCCTGAAAACCATTAACGCCTATATAGTAGCAGGTAGTAGTATAGTATAGGAGGAACTAGTATAAGAGACTACTATATCGAGACCTCTCGGTAGAAATATAGGAAATTGCTATAATCTTTAGATAACGATAGTAAGACAAGCGACTATAGATTATAGTATAGTAGAAACGGTATAAAATACTCGTACTAGTAGATAGTAGAGTAGAAATGAATCTAATTTCGCCAATACTTATAAATTAGCTACAGATACCCTAGAGAATAAAGTAGAAGTATAGTATAGTCAAGGAGCTATTTCCGATATAATAGGTATATAGGGAGACCGAACCGATCGACATTACTATAGTAGGGAAGACTATAGTAGTTATATTTAGCATTATAGACATAGGTAACGACAAAAATATAATATTAGGGTTACTATAGTATAAAGATTATAACCTAGACATTAGCTAGAAGAATAGTAGCTACCTATAACCCTAAATAGAGTCGTATTCGACTAGCGAGATAGGGAGTATACAAGGATTGCGAAAGGATAATACTTAAGGGAAGGCATATCCTACAGATCCACCGCAAGAGACAGATAGTGGTAGGTAGACCACTACGGACTCTAGAAGAAGCGGTATAACGATACCGACGTTACGATAGGAGGAACGAGCCAAACCGCCGATAGCTGTTCTCTCTATTGACGAATGTAGAGTATTATAACTAGAGTAGTAGGTTAAGATAGGAGAAATCGCTAGTATCGCTATAGACGGAACTAAGTTCGTATACTATTAGAAAACCGAGAGACGAGACAAGACTAGGGGAGTACCAAGGGAGTACGAAGGATACCTAGCATTCGAACCAAAACATCTAGAAGGATTACTAGAATATAGCCTATAGGATCACGAGATTAAGCTCAAGGAAGGAGTATAACTAAAGTTCTTTAAGATTTATTATATAAGCTAGATGTAGAATAAAGAACTTAAGCGATATTTGGAGGAGAACCTTTAAAGAGGATATATCTACCTATTGATATCGCTAGTAGGCTACCTAATCCTATTTATACCTAAGAAAGATAGAAAGCTATAGTTATATATTAACTATTAGTAACTTAACAAACAGACTATAAAAAATTGATACCTATTACTACTAATCTTATAGCTCTAAGATTAGTTAGTAGGAGCCTAATATTTTACGTGTCTTAACTTACTATTAGCCTATAACTATATATAAATTAAAGAAGGCAACGAGTAGAAAACGGCTTTGAGGATACCCTATGGCTATTATAAGTACCTTGTCATGCTATTTAGACTTATAAACACACTAGTAACGTTCCAAGCCCTAATTGATCAAACTATCTGACCCTTTCTTGACAAATTTATAGTATATTATCTTAATAATATACTTATCTTCTCTAAGACGATAAATGTATATCGGAAGTATATAAAAGTAGTACTAGACGCGTTATACGTATACAAGCTATCGGTTAATAAGGAAAAGAGCGAATTCTACATTAAGAAGACGGTATTTCTAGGATATAAGATATCCCTAGGACAAATTCGGATAGAACCCTTAAAGGTTAAAGCTATTAAGGACTGGCTACGACCGACGTTAGTTATAGAAGTACGAAGTTTCATTAGGTTTACGAACTTCTACTAGATATTTATTAGGAATTTTAGCACGATTATATAACCTTTATACGAACTTACTAAGAAGAATGTTAAATTCCAATAGGAAGAGTAATATAAGCAAGCATTCATGTAGATTCGCGATACCATTACTAAAGATCTAGTACTAGTACTACCAGACCCTAAAAAGCCATTTAAGGTAGAAACGGACGCTTCAGACTATACTATCAGAGGACAGTTAGGATAACGAGACAAACAAGGGAAGCTATATCCTATAGCCTTCTTTTTAAAGAAGCTCGACAGACTATATCTTAACTATCTAATCTACAATAAGGAACTACTTACGATTATTAAAGCTTTTAAGGAATAGTAACTATACCTTAGTAGTATAATCGAACTAGTATAAGTATATATAGATTATAGGAATCTATAATACTTTACAATGATAAAAGAGCTTAACGGACGATAAATACAATAGGTAGAATTCCTTGTAAAATTTAACTTTAAGATCCGTTATAAGAAGGGTAAAGAGAACGTATAAGCAGACGCCTTAAGTTGACGAACGGATTACACGAGAGGACGAACGGAAATAACGCTACCGTTATTCAAGGAACAAGTAGATAGAATACTATAGTATGAAATACAGATACCTATAGAAGAAGATCTACTTGACTTGTTCCTAGAATGCTATATAATTTTCTAGGAAGAAAGGACTAACGAGGTATAGTATCAAGTAATACCTAGACCAATAGTACCTAATAGAGTGGAAGAAAAAGATAGGAAACTCTAGTACCAAGGCAAAGTATATATCTATAATAAGGATTAGTAGCTACAAATGATTTAAGAGCTTTATAAGTCGAAACTTGGAGGATATAAAGGAGTTATAAAGACTGTTATATAAGTTAAGAAACACTATGACTTTCTATAGCTAACGGTATAAGTCAAAGAAGTTGTATAGAACTACGATATCTACAATCAAAGTAAGATGGTACGATATAAGCCGTACGGGCTACTTTAGCTATTGCCGACAGCTGACAAGCTATAGAGTTTAGTCACGATAGACTTTATTACGAAATTACCAGAATCTAAAGACACGGCCATAGGAGTAACCTATAATAGTATTCTCACTATAGTAGATCGCCTAACTAAATAGGTATACTTCTTTCCCTATAAGGAGTCCTAGATAGCTAAACAGCTAATAGACGTAATTTATCGGTAAGTCGCATTAGTATACGCTTGGCTATAAGAATAGATTACTAACAAAGATACTAAGTTTGTATCGAAGTTCTAGTAAGCGTTAATGTAACAATTAGGCATTAATAGCAAGCTATTAATGGCATATTATCTATAAACCGACGAATAAACAGAGTAACTAAACCAAGTTATCAAGTAGTACCTCTATTCTTATATTAACTACTAGCAAGGTAACTAGGTTATACTATTACTAATAGTATAACTTGCCTATAATATAACGCTAATAGAAATGACTAAAGTTATACTATTCTTTATAAACTATAGATATAAAGCAGACCTTAGGCAAGGACTAGAGGTTATAGTACTAAGAGCAGTAGTTAAGGTAGAGCAAATATATATATTATATAAAAGGCTTAAAGAAGAACTCGAGTTTGTTAAGACTAGAATGAAGAATTATTATAATAAACATAGGCTTAAGGGACCTTACCTAGAGAGGGAAGACAAAGTCTACCTAATTATATAAAACTTATAAACTAAATGACCAAGTATAAAGTTAGACTTTAAGAAGGTTAGACCCTTTATTATTAAAGAACGAATCTTAATATCTAACTACTAACTATCGTTACCGCTATCTATATAACTATAGATAGATGTTTTTTATATTTTACTTCTCAAACTAGCACTGAAAAACGCCAAGATTGCTATAAATATCAAAGCAGAAGACAAGGAGGAAGAATAGGACATTAAAGAAATTCTAGATTCATGTATTATCAATAGAGAACTATAATATCTGGTCAAATAGCTCGATTTCGGACTAGAAGATAACTTATAGGAACTAGTCAAGAATTTGAACTACCCTAAGAAACTGGAACAGTTCTACCGGCAGAACCCAGATCGACCAAAGGAAAATCTAGGATAGAACCAAAGACGGCGCCCTAGTCAATAGCATTAACGGTATTATTAATCTATGACGAGGGTATAGCCGGTGTCTCTTGCCGCTTAACCTCCTCTAACTCGTCTAAGGTCGATAGACTATATGCCACTATATCGGCACCTTTCTCTACTAAAAACTCCTTCTACTAACAAAGACGCTAGAGCCACGTAAGCCTCTTAGATAACTTATACTAGGCTTCTTCTAGACGGCGTTAAGATTTATCTAGCTTAAGTTCGGTATAACGTTTAATATCCTTAATATAATATTACTCCTAGAGAATACGATCTACTAGAATAAACATTAGAAATTACACTTGAAAAAAAAAAGAGATATGCTTATAGGAAGAAAGTAGTATACTAAAGCCATTATAAGAACGACCTTGACAGATATAGGCTTCGTAACGCTTTATATACGCGATCATTTTATAGACAAGGCTTTATAATATATACCAAGAGCAAGGTATAACAATAAAACCGTTCTTAGTAATGTTCTAAGCAAGGGAAGCATAGTAACGTATAGAATACGACTTCTATTTCTCTATCGGCATTTTGTCAACATGGCGACCACAACGTAGAAACAGGAAGAATATAGTACTTACAAGCGAAGGGTTATTAGCGCTATTTGAAACAGCCTAAGAGGGCTTTCGGGTCGAAAGCCTTAAAGGAGGGGTATCGTGTCATAGATAAGTATATAGGCAGCCTGGTAGGCTGTAGCTAGGACACGGGACATTCCGATAGCTAATCATTTGACGGACTAATCAGAAGATTATTACCACCAAGACTAAGGTCTTTACTGGTAATAATAACATATTATCGTCGATAACACGGAATCACGAAGTAAAGGAGAAGTAGTACTAGTAATAACTATTAAAGAAGGATAGACAATTATATATATATAGCTAGCTAGTCACTTGCTATGGCGGACTCTAGGAGTTCGCTAGTAATAGTAACTTATAACCATAGTACTTATACTAAGCATTGCTAACTACTATGCGAGATAACTCTAGTGTTGTTATGAACCCTTTGGCTTTACCGAATCCCTTAGACGACCTGTACACTTGTCCCGCTTCACCTACCTTCGTCTGAACCCTTTTAGAAGAAGTCTGAGTTGGGTTCGTCATAGAGGGAGATAGTTCTTAAGGTAGACTATTCTAGGATGGCCCTTGGTAGATGCCTTTCTTAACGAGGAGAAGATAGGGTTCTATATCTTATAGCCTATTATTCTGCGAAGTTAACCCTAGTCGAAAGGAATTATATGATCTATAATAAGGAATTACTTATAATCATCTCCTACTTAAAGGCTTAGTTAGTAGAGCTTTGTAATGTTATAGCCCCTTTCTAAATCTTAACCGATTATAAGAACCTTAAATATTTTACCTAGTCCTATCTAATTAGCAAATAACAAGCCTAATAGGCTAAGATACTCTTACTCTTTAACTTTGAACTCTATTACTATCCTAGATTATAGGTATCTTATTCTAATGCCCTATCCTATCGTAAATAAGACTTCCCTAAAGATATATAGCGTACTATATAACTTCTCCTTACTATTTAACTAGATACCTTTACTACCTTAGAGTTATTAGAAGCGTTTCTCCTACCTAAGGGGAGTAGTATTTTTATAGATAGCTTGCTTACAGCCCTTTAGGATAAAGGAATCCTTAAGGACAAACACTATAAATACTAGCTCTAGGCTATCTAAGAAGGGGCCTAGAAGTTCCCTAAGGAGGCGAATATAGTATAAACCTAGATTATAGACTATTCCCTAAGTACGTAGGGCGCTCTATAGTTTTAGGGAAGACTTTAGCTCCCTATATAGGAACCACTTACTATTACTATCTTCTAATGTATTTATAATTCTCCTATATTAGGTTACCTAGGAAGGAATAGGTTATTTAAGATACTCTAATAGGACTATTATTAGGATCTTATATTCTCCGATACGAAGCGGTTTATAAGGAACTATTATATATGTCGAAGGGCCAAGGTATTATAATGACTATAATAGGGACTCCTCTAACCCCTACCTATTGCTAACCGTTTTTAGAAACAAATTTCTATCGACTTTATGGTTAATCTCCTAGTATAAGCTAAGAACTTACCCTATTACCTTATAGTAATTATCGATCGACTGTCGAAATACGTCTAGCTCGAGGCTATATCTTCGATAGGGACCGAAGCGTATACGCTTCGGTTCCGTGATATATAGTAGCGGTTCTATAGGTTTCTAATATAGGTTATTACCGACCGCGGCTCGGACTAGCTTAGCTAATTCTAAACTTCTTTCTATAAGATTATCAGGATCGAATAGTTACTATTAACAGCCTATTACCCCTAGACAGACAGAGATATAGAGTATATAAACTAGGAGGTATAGACTATCCTATAGACTATCGTTTCCTTTACCTAGTACGACTAGTCTAAATATCTTCCGGCTTACTAGCTTATAATTAATAACTATAACTTAATAGTAACCAGAACGAGCGTAAGTTACCTCCTTTATAGCTACGATATAAGTCCTATCTAGTTTGCCAACCTCCTAGATACTCCTGCTTCGACCCTATAGGGGAGGGCTATTAACTTCCTATACCACCTAAAAGAAGGTATAGAGTAGACCTAGGCTACCATCGTATATATATAGTAGCGCTAGCAAGAAAACGCTAATCGATCTTAACGTCTAGCCGAAAGGTTTAAGGTAGGGGACGAAGTATAGCTATCCCTATATAATATTAAAACTAACTACCTAAGTCGGAAACTTGACTAGGTTAATACCAAATATAAGGTAGTAGTAATACTGATATTACTAACTATTACTTTAGATATTCCCCAGGACCTATACCCTACCTTCTATATTAACCTAGTTAAGCGTACTACATCAGACCGCTCCCCTTATAATATATATCAGATACCTACCCTAGCCTAGTATTAGAACTTTTATAGGATAGATTACTATAAGAAGAATACAAAGTAGAAGCGATTCTTATAGCTAGGAATACGAGGGGGAAGGGAAACTACTATGACGTATTAATAAAATAGAAGGGATATAACACCCTAACTTAGGAACCATTAGAAAACTTAGAGAATACCAAAGCGCTTGACGCTTTCAAATAGGAATAGGGGGATATATATCTAAATGACAGACTAGGTATAAACAGGAGGTAATAGGAGATATAGAAGCAAACGATTTAATTATATCGCTTAGGTAGGCAAACCTAGGACAGGCAGGTAGTAAATACATTATGAACGCGCTAACAAACTAATTATATAAATAAAAAAAAACGACAAATATAACTAACACGTCCTATACTTACTCCTTATCCTCCTCCGAATACTTAACCTCCTCCTCCTCCTCTATTATATCTTTAGGAGCCGCGAGGGCAGGCTCCTTACGATCGCAGACCGGGCATGGCGCGTGCTCGGTCAGAGAGCTAGAGCATCGGGCGCGGGCGTGGTTAAAGTCGATAGGGATAGGTATAGGGCGTATAGCGGTAGTATAATAGGCCTAGGATATAGGCAAAGGTATACCTAAGATATAGGTAATAAGGGTAGCGTTAGTATCGACCAAAGTCAATATATTCTTATTTATATACTATATCTAGTATAGTATATTATCATTTTATATGATAGCATGGTATATAAGTTACCTAGTAGCTTATATGTGACGAACCCGACTCAGACTTCTTCTGAAAGGGTTCAGACGAAGGTGAACGGTGCGGGACAAGTGTACAAGTCGTCTGAGGGATTCGGTGAAGCCAAAGGGTTCACAACAACAGAGTTGTCTCTTCACAGTAGTGCGATGCTGTTAGGAGTACTGTGATGTAAGGAATACGTATTACGTTGCTATCACTAGTAAACTCCAGAGTCCACCAGAACGAGTGACTATCTACATGTATATATACCTTGGTGATCACTCCCGATCACGGTGATCGTAAGTGATCGTATAGTGGTGATCACCCTGATCACTAGTGAGCGTAGTGATCATAGCGCTTCTCATGTTGTGATTGGCCCTTCCGTTCCTTCGGCTTGATTAGTCTATCTGTGCCGGTGGCCCAGGCGGTATCTACATGCATATTTCCGTGACACGATACCCCTCCTTTAAGGCTTTCGACCCGAAAGCCCTCTTTTGGCCGTTTCAAATAGCGCCAACATCCCTCGTGGTCCTTGTACGTGTTTTTCTCCTTAGTTCCTTGTTATCCTTTGCGCTGTTAACCATGCCGTCTAACGTACGTAGGTCCTAAGCATCTATTCGTCGTGAGTGTCTAGCTTAGTTTATTTCCGATCACGGGTTTGTAGTGATGGCGTGTTCCCATTGCGTAGAGTATAACCGAGTGTGCAAAATGATTGAAAAATCTCGTCGCTGCGAGGCTTGCGTGCGTCGGGGTCGTGCTTACGATGGTTCTAGCGTTCCAGTTTCTTCTTGTAGGTTCTCGTTCCCTCACGGAGGTACGTCGCTAATCGTAGCGTAGTGGATCGTATTATACGTAAGTAACGTTGTTTAAAGGCTAAAGAAAAAGAGGCTGAAGCCTTGCTGCGAGAATACCAATGCAAAGCTTCTGAGGCGTTGGTTCGAGAAGTGAAATATAAAAAACGTTCGTCTGTAGTCGTATAGATGACGGTAACGATAGTTGGTAGTTAGATGTCGAAATTCGTTCTTTGATAACGAAGGGTCCGACCTTCTTGAAGTCCAGCTTTGTGCTTGGTTGTTTGGTTCGCAGGTTCCGTGCGATCAGATAGACTTTGTCTCCCCTCTCTAGGCGAGGTCCCTCGAGCCTGTGCTTGTCGTAGTGGTTCTTCATTCTGGTTCTGACAAACTCGAGTTCCTTTTTAAGTTTCTCGTACAGTGTATACATCTGCTCTGCTTTGACTGCCGCTCTTAGCACTATAACCTCTGGTCCTTGCCTAAGGTCTGCTTCGTATCTGTAGTTCGCAAAGAACGGTGTGACTTTAGTCATTTCCGTTGGCGTTGTGTTATAAGCGAGTTATGCTATTGGCAATAGTATGACCTAGTCGTCTTGTTGGTAGTTGACATAGGAACAGAGGTATTGCTCGACAACTTAGTTTAGTCGTTCCGTTTGTCCGTCTGTCTACGGGTGATATGCCGTTAACAGTTTACTATTAATGCCTAATCGTTGTATTAACGCTTGCCAAAACTTCGATACGAACTTGGTATCTCTGTCGGTAATCTATTCTTGCGGCTAAGCGTGTACTGATATAACTTGCCGGTAGATCACGTCTGCCAGCTGTTCAGCTATCTAGGACTCCTTGTAGGGAAAGAAGTATGCCTATTTAGTTAGGCGATCTACTATAGTAAGAATACTATTGTAGATTACTCCTATAGCTGTATCCTTAGATTCTGGCAGTTTCGTAATGAAGTCTATCGTGATTAAACTCTATAGTTTGTCAGCTGTTGGCAGTGGCTGAAGTAGCCCGTACGGCTTATGTCGTACCGTCTTACTTCGATTACAGATGTCGTAGCTCCGTACGACTTCCTTGACTCTTGCCGTTAATTGTGGAAAGTCGTAGTGTTTCTTGACTTGTGCGACAGTCTTCGTGACTCCTTTGTGTCCTCCGAGTTTCGACTTGTAGAGTTCTCGAATCATTCGTAGCTATTGGTCTTTGTCGTAGATGTACGCTTTGCCTCGGTACCAGAGTTTCCCATCTTTTTCTTCTACTTCGCTAGGTACCACTGGTCCAGGTACTGCTTAATATTGTGCCTCGTTAATCCTTTCTTCTCGAAAGATTACGTAACATTCTAGGAACGAGTCGAGTAGATCATCTTCTACAGGTGTCTGCGTTTCGTGATATAGCGTCCCGTCTATTCGTTCCTTGAACAACGGTGGTGTTGTTTCCGTTCGTCCTTCCGTGTGATCCGTTCGTCGGCTTAAAGCGTCCGCTCGTACGTTTTCTTTGCCTTTCTTATAGCGGATCTCAAAGTTAAATTCCGCGAGGAATTCTGCCTATTGTATTTGTCGTCTGTTAAGCTCCTTTGTCGTCATAAAGTACTATAGATTCTTGTAATCTATATACACTTATACTGGTTCGATCGTATCACTGAGATATAGTCGCCATTCCTTAAAAGCTTCGATAATCGCAAGTAGTTCCTTGTTGTGGATTAGATAGTTGAGACGCGGTCCGTCGAGCTTCTTTGAAAAGAAGGCTATAGGATGTAGCTTCCCTTGCTTGTCTCATTGTCCTAACTATCCTCTGATGGCGTAGTCTAAAGCGTCCGTTTCTACCTCGAATGGCTTCTTAGGGTCTGGTAGTACTAGTACTAGATCCTTGGTGATGGTGTCGCGAATCTACGTAAATGCTTGCTCATGTCGCTCTTCCCATTGGAACTTAGCGTTCTTCTTGGTAAGTTCATGTAATGGTCGTGCGATCGCTCCAAAGTTCCTGATAAACATCCGGTAGAAGTTTGTAAACCCGATGAAACTTCGTACTTCCGTGACTGTCGTCGGTCGTAGCCAGTTCTTGATAGCTTTAACCTTTAAAGGTTCTATCCGAATTTGTCCTAGGGATATCTCGTATCCTAAAAATACCGTCTTCCTAACGTGGAATTTGCTCTTTTCCTTATTAACTAATAGCTTATACGCGTGTAATGTGTCTAGCACTACTCTTACGTGCTTCCGGTGTTCGTCTATCGTCTTGGAGAAGATAAGTATATCGTCGAGATAATATACCGCAAATTTGTCGAGAAAGGGTCGGATAGCTTGATCAATCAGGGCTTAGAACGTTACTAGCGCGTTCGTAAGTCCAAATGGCATAACGAGGTACTCGTAGTAGCTATAGGGTGTCCTAAAGGCCGTTTTCCACTCGTCGCCTTCTTTGATCTGTATATGGTTATAGGCCGATGGCAAGTCAAGACGCGTGAAATATTGGGCTCCTGCTAACTGATCTCGGAGCCGTGAGATCAGCGGTAACGGGTATCGATTCTTTACGGTCTGTTCGTTAAGTTACTGATAGTCGACGTATAGCCGTAGCTTTCCGTCTTTCTTGGGCACAAACAGGATTAGGTAGCCTGCTAGCGATGTTGACGGGCAGATATGTCCTCTTCAAAGGTTCTCCTCTAGATATCGCTTGAGTTCTTCGTTCTACGTCTGGCTTATGTGGTAGATCTTAAAGAACTTTAGTTATACTCCTTCCTTGAGCTTGATCTCGTGATCCCATGGGCCGTGTTCCGGTAATCCTTCCAGATGCTTCGGTTCGAATGCTAGGTGTCCTTCGTACTCCCTCGGTACTTCCCTAGTCTTGTCTCGTTTCTCGGTTTTCTGATAGTATGCGAATTTGGTCCCGTCTATGGCGATGCTGGTGATTTCTCCTGTCTCAACCTATTACTCTAATTGCAGTGCTCCGCATTCGTCAACGGAGAGAATAGCTATCGGCGGTTCAGCTCGTTCCTCCTATCGTAACGTTAGTGTTATTATGCCGCTTCTTCTAGAGTCCGTAGTGGTCTGTCTACTACTGCCTATCTCTTGCGGTAGATCCGTAGGACATGCCTTCCCTTGAGCATCGTCTATTTGCGATCCTTGCGTGCTCCCTATCTCGCTGGTCAAATACGACTCCGTTCGGGGTCGCAGGTAGCTACCATTCTTCTAGCTAATGTCTAGGTCATAGTCTTTATGCTATAGTAGTCCTAGTATCATGTCCTTATTGTCGCCTATGTCTATAATGCTAAATACGACTGCTGTGGTCTTTCCTGCCATAGTGATGTCGATCGGTTCGGTCTCCCTACGTACCTATTGCGTTAGGAATGGCCCTTTGACTATGCCATGCTTCCGTTTTATCCTCTAGGGTATCCGTAGCTAATTTACAAGTGTCGGCGAAATCAGGTTTATCTCTGCTCTACTGTCTACTAGTACGAGCATTTTGTGCTGCTTCTATTGTACCATTATCTATAGTCGCTTGTCTTGCTATCGTCGTCTAAAGATTGTAGCGATTTCCTATATTTCTGCCGGGAGGTCTCGATATAGTGGTCTCTTGTGCTAGTTCCTCCTATACTGCGCTACTACTTGCCATTATATAGGCGTTAATGGTTTTCGGGCCCCTCGAAGGGCCCTGACCCGTTTTCTAGGTCAGTGCTAACCTCTCCGATTGTTCGGCTAATAGCAGCTTCGTCGATCGTGCTCATTTCCGTAAGCCATTGAGTACTTATAGCTTCCTACCATTGGGTCCGTTCTGCTTTCCGTCGTATAGTCTATAGCTTCATCTGAAGCTCCCGAATTCGCGACTTCTTTTCGTCCGCGTGATAGAGATAATCGTTACTCTAATATAAGTCCTATATGTCTCGTCCTGTTCCGCAATACCTAGGCCAGGCTTGTCTTAGAACTACCGTAATGCCTTCTAGACTCCGGGTTTCGATCTTCCAGAGTAATTCGGCCGCTCTGTTTCCCGCGTTATAGACCTATTCCATAGGGCGTAAACTTCCGTCCCCGTTTTCCTGTCGGGTCGGCCAGTGATTGTTTTCGAACTTGTCGCGGAAGTGGTATCGGCATTTATGTGCCACACACTAGAACCAAGGCACTTGTACGTGTACCTTATGTCGAGGGTATAGTTATATGGCGTCGCCTAGAAGATATTGGAATTCTTTTCCGAATCCTTCCTACTATATATAGACCGTAGGTACCCCGATACTAAGGTAGGAATGTTTCTTCTAGTAGCTTTCCTACGTACGTTCGTCTTTTCCACGGTTCGCGTATATAAACTGGTACTCCGGGTTCTATACGTCGTGGCTAAGTTGCTAATCGTCAAAGTGCGCGGTATAACTATCGGGTCTATCATACGTTACAGGCTGTTCCCCTTTGATGGTTTCCACGATACGTCGGAGTTCCCTTATTTCGTCCCTTATCTCGTTACTCTACTAGGCAAGTCGAGTCAGGCGTCCATCTCGTTCGCGCAACTCCGTATTAAGCCGGAAGACTTCGTTACGGTACCATTCGATCCGTTCCTGAAGGAACAAGATGTTCGGTCTAGGTCGGTCGACTCCTTAGGTGTCAGTTGTCTACGATCTATCCCGTCTCTACGTGACCGTAAAACCCTACTGCCTCAAGGCTAGGAGAATCGAAATCGGTGGCGCGTACTCCCCTGCCGTATCCCATTTGGCAATGCCTATCTTGGGGTCTATAGTGACCAGTTCGGAGTACGGCGTCTGTTCGTCTTTGCCGTTATTATCGTGTTCGAGACTGTCCGTATTACTGTCCCTTTCTTCGTAACTCGTGGCTGCTACTTCGACGACGTCCTTGGTTTTATCGATAACCGTAGTTTCCTTTCCTAGGACTGGTTTCTAATCTTTCTTCGGGCTTTGACATTCTCGCTTATAGTGTCCTTTCTTTCCGCAGTTATAGCAGGTAGCGTTAGACTTGTCTTTAGCCATCTTCTTCTTGTCCTGCTTCTATATTACGTCTATATCTATAGCTCCGGGGTACGTCCTATACGAGGTACTGACGTATACTCGCTTTTTCTTGTCGTTAGCCTTAACCGTAGTTCCGTTCATTCGACCTCGTTTTTGCTATTCCCGTATATAGAGCCGATCGTCGATTCTAATAGCCTATACGATGTATTCGTCTAGCATTTTAGGCTAGTCGTACTTATATAGCTTATCTTTGACCTTTTCCTTCAAGCCATTGTAGAATAGTTATATCAATGCCTTGTCGTTAAGCTAAGACTTGAGTATATCCTGTCTGAACTGTATGGCGTAGGAGGCTACTAACTTGGTCTGTCGGAGGTTGGCGAGCCTTTCTTGCGCGTGAATCTTCTTGTCTTTGTCGCTAAAGACCTTCCGAAGCTCTTCTTCGAAACGGTCGTAGGATCGAAAGACTACCTATATAAAGGCGTCTCGGTCGTCCTCGTCTTCCTCAGTAAGGTAGTCGTTCTATATAGGCTCGAACCATCTAAGCGCCTTGCCCTCTAGTCTCGTAGCTATATAGAGGACTTTAGCTTTATCATCCGGAAACTTGTCATCATTAAGCCGGAAGTAGGATCGGAGGTTTATTAAAAACCCTACGAGATCCTCCTTGGTTCCTCCGTATTTGCTAGGTGGTTTGATCTTAATACGGCTTGCTTTGGCAGTCTCGAGTGCCTTGATTTTAGCGTAGGCCTCGTTAACCAGTTTCTACGAGTGCTTTTCGCCGTTCTCGAGTTCCTTGATTCGAGCTTAAGCAGCCTTGTCTCTCTGGTCCAACTCCTAGATTCGCTACTAGAGTTAACCAAGCTAGACAAGCAGCTGTTCGGCCATAACGTTGGTAGCCATATCGATGTCGAGGTCGAAGTCACCTCCGTTCTGAACCATGACAGAACAAAGGGAGTGATAGCAACGTGTGACGAACCCGACTCAGACTTCTTCTAAAAGGGTTCAGACGAAGGTGAACGGTGCGGGACAAGTGTGCAAGTCGTCTGAGGGATTCGGTGAAGCCAAAGGGTTCATAACAACAGAGTTGTCTCTTCACAGTAGTACGATACTATTAGGAATACTGTGATGTAAGGAATGCGTGTTGCGTTGCTATCACTGGTGAACTCTAGAGTCCACCAGAACGAGTGACTATCTACATGTATATATACCTTGGTGATTACTCCCGATCACGGTGATCGTGAGTGATCGTATAGTGGTGATCACCCTAATCACTGGTAAGCGCAGTGATCACAGCGCTTCTCATGTTGTGATTGGCCCTTCCGTTCCTTCGGCTTGATTGGTCTATCTGTGCCGGTGGCCTAGGCGGCATCTGCATGTATATTTCCGTGACATTATGGGGCAGGGGCAGGGTTAGAGGCGGTAGGGAGGGCGTTACTACGGTAAGAGGGGGTATAGGGGAGTATAACTATAATATAGTTATTATTATAGCGATGGGAGTTAGTAGCCTAGGCAGGGGAGAAGGCAAGCTAGGTAGGGGAATAGTTAGCCTATATAGCCTCTATAATTATAGTAAAGGAACGTACTAGGGTGGTAAATATAGGTATAAGGACTACCTTATATATACTATAGTTTATAGTCTTTGGCTAAGGGGGAGTCTCTAGGGCTATACCCTTATTATAATAGTATATAATCTTATAGATACCTATATATAAATATAGATTATTTGCCTATAATTATAGGTCTTAAATATAAGGATTATAAGTAAAATAGTATATTATATAGGATATACTATAACTAGGGATATATATGATATTATTATTACTTAGAATATAGCAAATATAATTAAGATAATACTATATCTTCTTAGGTAGGAGTTTAAACTCCTTATTAGAGGAGTTACCCTTAATAGTAAACCTACTAAGGGAAATGTTCTAGTTCTTATACTAAAATTTAAGCGGTTAGTAAGGACTTAGGACATATATATTATAATCGTAATTAGGGAAATAGAGGGAAAACTTATATTATAATCTTTATTCTTATTACTACTAGGATAGTAGCGACTACTATTACTACTAAGTAAGCTAACTATAGTAGATATTCTAAATGAAAAAAAAAAATCTTAAGGGTATAGTATAGGTATAGGCAGTAGGATAATATATAGGTAGGTAGAGGTAAGGGTAGAATTGGTAAGTTATAAAAAGAGAAGAAGTCAGAGTTAGAGGGAGTAGGAATAGGAATTTATATACATTATAGAGTAGGGCTAGGGGGGTATATACTAGCCCTAAACAAAGACCAGGCCCCACTTTAAACTCGAACAAAGGCCAGGACCTATAGAGTACCAAAACAAAGACCAGGCCCTATATAGGACCTAAACAAAGACAGACCGCACGTATAGACCACTAACGCGTATAGGACCTATTACCTATGGTGACGCCGGGCGGACCTACCTAAACATCCAACCAGAAAAAGAAGGGGGGTATGTCAAGGGCCTAGGCTCTACCCGGGCTAATCGATAACGGGCTATACCTGGTTTCGGACCGGACCTATATACGTTTATAGGGCGTTCGTAGGGCATGTACTTAGGACCTGGTTAGGCCCTAACCTGGTACCTAACCGGGCCCTAACTGGAATATATATATACCCCCTATATAAGGGGTAGGACTCCTTTTTAGGCCTTGTATTTACTTTCTCTTTTTTCTTTCCCTAAGGTAGTTAAATAAAACATTATATACTTATCTATAGATGCTATAAGGCTAGTATATTATAGGTTCCTTAGTTAGGAGGTATTTCCTTTAAGGCTATTACCTTTCTAGGGATATCCTAATTAAGTTAGGGATTAGTATAGGTTAAGTCTAAGATACCTAGAGGGAGTTAATTATAGCATTCTATTATATTATTACTACTTAGAGGGAGTAGATAAATTCCTATAACTCTACTAAGCTTAAAGATATATATATCTTAGATTCTACTATAACTAAGTTACTAATTATTTACTTAAAAGAGTTATTATTAAAAGAAGGTAGTTAAAATATAATATACTAGCCTTATAATAACTATAGATAAGTATATAATATTATATTTAACTACCTTAGGGGAAGAAAGAAGAGAAAGTAAATATAAAGTCTAAAAAGAGGTCTTACTCCTTATATAAGGGGTATATATATGTTCCGGTTAGGGCCTAGTTAGGTGCTAGGTTAGGGCCTAACCAGGTCCTAAACATGTGCCCTACGAACGCCCTATGAACGCGTATAGGTCTAGTCCGAAACCGGGTATAGCCTGTTATTGATTAGCCTAGGTAGAGCCCGGGCCTATGATATGGTTACCCTAAAGACTTGACCATGTAGAAATAGATTACACTCTTGAGCTTTGATAGGTTAAAATTTAATGAATCACTAGAGATGCTTTTTAGTGGTAAGCATTAGTTGTACTGCTATTTATCCCTAATAGAGGGCATTTTTACCTAGATTAACTCCTGTTACATTGACAAATGAACCTCGTGGAGTTCAATCGAAAACACTAAATCTATACTCCCTTGGTACCACTGGCTACATTTACAATCATTACTATCCGATCTTTTTTGCCAATGCTGAACTGAAAAAATGCCCTCCCACGCTGCCTGTAAGAAGCGCTAGAGCTTCTAAAGCACTAGCCACACGCTAGTTAGAGCGCGTGGTATGCTCACGAACGCTTTGGCCATTTCCTTTGTCCAAAAGTATCACTTGTTTCCTCATTTGAAGATAGTTTAACAAGGCACCTTTTGGACCTTTAAGCCACCCGCTACAAGCCTCTCTCGAATGCTCACTCGAGCTTGCCACTGCGTTCGACACTGTCGATAGTTTACCCGCAGGTAGATACATTCTCCTCAGAACAATCAAGGTTTACTATGTATAATAAAGCTCCGGAGGGTTAGATAATTAGTTCCCGAGAGGAGACAGTCTCATGTTGTTTTGTTAAGCTCGCTCTTGTTTGTCATCCTCGTGTGTTATACCGGCGCGGCTTCAACCATGTGAACCCAAGCCTCACGGACGTTTATTCATCTTCTTGTCGTCGACACCAATAAGCTTCCAAGGAGCACATCGATCAAGAACTTGGGCGTTATCGCCACCTTTCGACGTTACTTGCCAATGCCGCAGGAGCTGCGACGGGCACTGCACGCAGACCTCTACGCAGGAGCTCGCAAATCTGGAGCACTTTGACTATCACTTGTCTACTAGGATTAGGCAACTAAGGAGGCTGGCCGCCTTAAGTTCTCGCCGCTTGCGACGACTTTGTCTCAAACTGTATTGCCTGGGATGACGTCCTCAACACAACGTCATAGCTAAGGCGAGTTTCGGCTGCTATTGGGCACTGCTAGTCGGTGGAAGTCGCACCCTGGGAATTGGGCCACAGTTCTCTCCTTTTTCCTTTCCTTCTTTCTTTTTTTCTTTTTGCCTTTTTTTTGTAAAGATATGTGTTTGGGGGGGATGCCTAGTCTGTTGTTATCATTATTATTGCAGCCAACAGAACGGGATCTCCTTTTACTCATAATCTTTACAGTTGCCATTCTACTGCTTTGCTGCAATTACAATGACGAACGTGTATTTTCCCACGGGCAACTATTGCTGATGGCTTTCGTGCGGTGTTTGTTGGCAGGCTACGCTATACATGAGTGAACGCATCCCCGATATCTCGATACGATGTGGGACGTCTGAAGTTCGATCCCAAGTCTAGACGCAGGACGGAGCAAGAGCAATACAGTGGCATCATGAGCAACTATTGTTGCCGAGAGCGGGCCGGGGACTCGGAGAGCCAGCGGGGCCGTAGTGGTGGTGCAGAGCGTCACTTCTACGCAGTGCATTCTTCAGAAGTCTCCAATTTCATGGTCTAGACACCGTCTCAGTTGCCTCATGACACGCGTTGAATATCGAGTTCCTCCGTAAGTGTATCCCTGCCTGTGGAGCCTCCGAAGAAAAATAGTCGTCCTGTCTTTAGGTTCAGTGAGTAAAAGTAAGTATAGGAACTTGGATACCTCGGCGGAAAGGTAGGCGAGGAAGGTATGTAGCTTGGCCCGTGCATATGTGAGTGCTTTGGTTCCCTGATGCGACACTGGGTGGAGCTTTCCCCAGCTCCCTGTGGGGACATCAGGCCGTCACTGCACGCTTTCCCCTTGGTCTGGCCTGGCGGTCTCTGAAAGATTGCCCGGGGGTCCGCTGGGGGAAGTGTCCTGCCAAGATTGTCTCCTCTCCAATTGACTTCACTTGGACAAGTGACGACTTCAACCTTTTCAGGCACGGTGCCGCAAACCTAGCCCTTTCATCATTTCGACGTCCAGTTTAGGTTGAGACTCCGGTCGCTGTTGCTTCACTTCTGGCAGCTGACCGTGTGCCCCTGTCTCACTGCGCTCGGTGGTTCCCGCAGTCGCCTATCCGCTTGTTGCATACCTCGCCAGCACTAGAGGGATTGTTGACCGACCAACCAGCAAGCCATCTCGTCTTCGGCCGTCCCGAAATTCGATTTTCGGTATTCATATTACCTAGATTCTGCGTTTTGTTTTCGAAAAAATCTCTTGATCTGAACTTTTATCATCGTGTTAGAGAGCCAATCCCTCTCGACATCAGCTGTGCAGCGATCTCCAGCGAACACATGACGACAGGCTGCATCTCCGGTAGATCCGACGTGCACGCTCTTTGCAGCGAGCACCCACACCTCGCCACCGCCTGAACTGAACAAGAGAAGAGAAGGAGACAAACAGGGGGAATCGGGAAACACGACGCACTAGCTCGGTAACGCGCAACCGATTTCAGTCACTGACGAAGCACTGGGTTCCGGGCGTTCGGAGCTGGTTACCCACTCGTATCCGACGGCGTTACGGGAACCCCGTTTCTGAACTGTAATCGCAAACACATCGAACACCACGCGCACCGGGTACCCGATTTTGTCTCGGAGACCTCCTATCTTCAATTGCTCGTGTCGCTGAGATCATCACATTCGCTTCCGATCGTCTTGCCCATCCCTTTCCGTGCCCTCTCCCCTCTGACCATGGCGGAACCCGCACCTAAGAATGGCGACACCGAACCTGTCAGCCAAGTCAACCACGATCCTGTACCACAACCAGCTGGGCCGTTACCAGTAAATGAAGCGGACGAGGGAAAGGATCGGACAGATCCCAAGGAGACAGTTACTAAGGCCGCAGCGGAATCAAGCGCCGCAGTAGCCGACGCAGAAATATCGTCAAAAGGGAACGAGCCGTCGCTGCCACCGGCCGAGGAACCAAAAGAAGGCGATTCGCTGTCAACAGGGCCATCTTACCCACCGCAACCTGCTGTTATGCCCAGCCACCCAGATGCACCCGTCTGCGCCATCACCCTCTTGCTCCCGACGGGTGCCAGACACCCTTACAAGATCGATGAGAAGTACCTCTCGAAACGTAACGTCGACGTGCCGGACCTGACGGAATCGGGCGCACGGGATCCCTTCAGTATTTCGGTCTATAAGCTAAAGGAGCTGATCTTGCGAGAGTGGAGGGAGGAATGGGAAGGCAAGCCGGCTAGCCCGAGCAGCATTCGGCTGATCCATTTTGGAAAACTGTTGGATGATAAGGAGCAGTTAAAGAGTCGGTGCCTTCCTTCCTTTGCCTCATGCCGTTTGGGCGTTTGAGAGAGATAAAACTGACCCGCTCCCAGAGTACCATTTTAGCCAGGACAGCCCCAACGTCGTCCACATGTCAGTGCGTCCGCCTGAGATGATGGAGGAAGAAGAGGCGGCCAATAGTAAGGCCAGCGGCCGCGAGGGGAGGACCCGCAATGGGGGCAGCGGCTGCTGTGTCATTCTGTGAATTCATGAGAGACTCGACCGAGTCGCCGTATCCAGATCCATGGCACGTCTGACGTGGATCGTATCTTCCGGTTAGATGCCGGGTTCTGCTTCATGACACAGGCATATTGGGCTCTCTTTCCGTCTCTCGGCCATTCAACTGCATTTCTGGTGGCAAGGAGCACGCAAGCGATGTTTGTCTTTTCCACGAGGGGCTCTTCGATTTAATGTGCACGGGTTGCAGGAGTTGGGTCTGGCGTACTGTGTTTTTTTATTCGTCTTTTTCTCGAGCACAAACACATGACGAAGGACGGCCAGGGGACCTCCCAGCGATGCCTTTATACATGATGTTGTGGGAATATTCTAGGTTTGGTGCGAGCACTTGACGTTGTGCCGCGCCGAGGCGCAACAGCTGCTGTTGCGCGGATGCTCTGCGACTCCCTTCCTTTTCCATGGTGACAACCGCCTGCTCATCACAACTCTACCCCGCCAATTCTATTGCTTGCAGCTCGGCATTCGAACCACGATGGGTAACGGCGGCAGCGCGGTCTGTTCACAGGGACCAGCGACGCCATAACCGTTCTCAGTCGTGCCGCCCAACCCCGCTGAGACGCATTCATAGAACGGAACCTCTTTTTACATCATCTTCAGCTTCCTCTCCATCTCCTCGTGCATGCCGACCAACGGCCGCGAGTCCTCTCCGGTGAAGACGTCCTCCCAGGTGATGGTCTCATCGCGGCCGGTCAGTATGTCCTCGTGCACGCTCGCGCCGGGGAGGCCGCCGCCGAGGGCCATGGGCTTCCACTCCCCCTCGCGCGTGATCTTGAGCTCCATCTGCCGGCGGACGGGCTCGGCGATGCCGTAGGCCCGCCGCAGCGTCTCCATGCGCAGCGCCTCGCGGGTCGACTCCCAGGCCTTGAGGCGGGCCTCGAGCGGGTGCGACGAGATCGGCCGGTTCGCGGCCACGTCGAAGGCGGACGGGCCGACGCCCGCGCGCAGCGTGTCGTGCAGGCCCGGGGCCGACGGCGCGACCGTCTCGCGCGAGGCGAGGTGGGTGAAGGTCTTGTGGTGGTTGTCGGCGGGGACGATGCGGAGGGACTTGGCAGGGCGGGCGGGGTTGGAGCACGCCGGGTTAGCAGGTCGCATGATGACGGCTACTGGTAGGAGGAGGAGGAGGAGGAGGGAGGGAAGAGACGAATGAAGGAGGTTGAAGGAAAGGTGGGCAAGGGAATGAATGCTGCTGAGAGCGGAAGAGGGGCATTTACCATCTTGGGCGGTTTTGAGGATATGTTGAGTGTGCGATTAGTTTTGTACCGTTATCCTTGACTGAGAATATAATGGGCCCCTTCGGTTGAGGGCTATTCTGAGTTGATCGGTCGTCCGAGAGGGTTGTGGCGGGTTGAGATTTCTGCTGGGAAGTCGTTGCAGGCCGAATGGATGGTTTCTTGGGTCGGCCGGCTTTTGGAGCCGTAGTAGGGTGATGCGCAGGCTCCAAGCTGCCTCGCGTTCATCAGCAGGGATCAGGCCGCTAGAACTGCCAACTGGTCGGCGGTAGGGAGTTACGTAATCCGAAGCTGCCCTGCCGGGCCTCGACCTTTGACCCAATCAACATCCGGAAACCCCAGTCGCGGGCACTGTAAGTTGCAAAACGGCATTACAGCGATTATCTCCGAACCCAAACCCGGCAATGACTACGGATAGTTACTTGTGTTGACTCATGATTCACCTTCTTGCAACATCATGACTTGCCGACACCACATTGTCGGCAGCCAATTGACAAGATGCGATTGCCATCCGGCCCGCCGCCCATCATTCGCATCGCCAATGGCACCTTCTATCGACAACAACCGGGCTCTGTCTCGGCACTAACGTCGCAAGCACACGTTCACGCCCATCCAAACCCACCGTACTTCAAGAATCTGAGCTTCGAGCTGCCCGCGCGGAGCAAGACGGCACACAATTGGTGCATCGTCGGGCCGTCCCTTTCCGGAAAGACCACCTTTCTGCAGGTCCTCCGCGGCCAACACTTGGCTTTCCCCCCCACGTCACGGGCTTTTCCGTACCTCAGCACTGAAGAGGTCCCGTCGCATCTGCGGACCCCGGCGCGTGCGATCCAGTACGTCGGTTTTGACTCACAGGGCAGCGGCAGCGGCCTCGGCCCAGCTGCTCCGACCTACTTGGCCGCGCGGTACGAGTCGCGGCGGGAGATCACCGACTTCTCCCTGCGGGACTTCCTCCTGGGCAACACGCAGCTGAACCCGTCTAAGCTCCCCGACGACAAAGGCGTCGACGAGAAGCTGTTCCAGCGCGTGGTGGCCGACCTCCGGCTGGAGAGCCTCCTGGATCTGCCCGTGACCTTCCTCTCTAACGGCCAAGGGCGGCGAGCGCGCATTGCCCGGGCGCTGCTGACGAGCCCGGAGGTCCTGTTGCTCGACGAACCCTTTATGGGCTTGGACCCGCCGACCGTTTCCGGTCTGAGCCCGCTCCTCCAGTCGCTTGCCGAGAAGGCGAACCCGCGGCTGGTGCTGAGCGCCCGGCCACAGGATCCCCTGCCGGACTGGATCACGCACCTGGTCTACCTCAGGACGGATGCCCAGGTCGCGGCCATGGGCACCAAGGAGACGGTCCTGGAAGGGCTGAGGAAGTATGTGCGGGGCGTCCGAAACGGAAAATTGGCCGAGGATGAGTCGCTGCCGGTGCATGCTCTTAGTGAGATGGGCAGGACGCTCACAAAGGATGGAGTCACGGGGGAGGGAATGGCTGAGGACTTCTCAATCGGCGTTCCCGCTCGAGGGGATGCCACGGATGCAGAGACTAAGAGTCTCGGTGAGCCCCTCGTCGAGATGGCCGGCTGCAGAGTCCAATACGGCGGGAAGGTTGTCCTGGGGAATTGGACCGAGGAGAGAGACGGCGAGACCGTCAGCGGTCTTCACTGGACGGTTCGGAGAGGCGAACGGTGGGGCATCTTTGGCCCGAATGGGTCTGGCAAGACCACCATCGTTTCCCTTCTCTGCTCTGACCATCCCCAGACCTACTGCCTCCCCATCAGGTTGTTTGGCCGCAGCCGGCTGCCCGAGCCGGGTTCCGGCGAGCGGCCTCTCACCTTCTGGGACATCCAGTCCCGCGTAGGCCATTCGAGTCCCGAGATCCATCAGCACATGCCGCGCAATCTGACCATTCGACAAGTGCTCGAGAGCGCGTGGGCCGATACGTTCCGCAGCAAGCCGAAGCTTGACGCGGCTGCCACGGAACAAGTCGAGGCCACGCTCCGATGGTTCGAACAGGAGCTCAATCCTGCCGTCTTCCACAAACAGGCACGGCCGACCTCGTCTAACGGTAGTGCAGACGGGTCGGTTGGGTGGGCCAGCGATTACATGTTTGGCGAACTGTCCTTCAGTGCCCAGCGCGTCCTGCTCTTTCTCCGTGCCATCATTAAGCACCCTGACGTTGTGGTGCTCGATGAGGCGTTTGGCGGCATGGACGATGCCGTCCGAGACAAGTGCATGCTTTTCCTGACTTATGGAGAGGAGAAGATGTACTCACTTGGCCGCAAGCAGGGCAATGGATCGCTGACGGGCGCCACCATAGTGGATAGCCCGGCCTCCAGGTCGGGCAGCGTGAAGGTAACGGGTCTCTCGGATCAGCAGGCGCTCATATGTATCAGCCACGTCAAGGAGGAGGTGCCCGACTGCGTGAGGGAGTGGCTATGTCTGCCCGAAGCCAACACCGGCCTGCCGGCGAGGTTCGGGCGGCTGGATGGCCCCTTAAGGAACAGCTCGAAGCGTTGGGCCGAGATCTGGGGCGTCGGACGGGGAGCTTCACCACCGCCGGCATAGCCATAGCTTCTCACCTGCTACAGTGGACGTACTGTACTCTAGGTGCTATACACAAACATATAACCCGACCATGCGGCCTTTTCTCGATAAACCAGTGGCCAGGAGAGACGTGTATCTCTTCGAGTAGTGTATAACGGAACCCTAACCCTGTTTCGTTCTGCTGGGGCACTGCTAAGCCTGAGAAGCAAATTGATAATTAAGCAGAGTGTCCCGGTTTCGGCAATGGGTGGATCTTGTGTCTTTCACAGCATGTATTTATTAATTAAATAATTAAATCGCCCGCTTGTGTCCACGGGTGTATCGGCACCCCTTCAAGGTATTAACGTTGATTAGAGACCCGGGGGCATTAGTTAGGGCTGTCCGACCGAGATGGATAGGGGAATTCACGTTCTCGGATTGGGAAACCTGGGTAAATACGTTGCCTACGCGCTGAGGCAGGGCCACCAGACCGACGTGCCTTCTCGTCTTCCGCTCGTGACGCTATTCTTCCACAAGCCTTACCTCCTCCGGCACTGGGAGAGCGAAAATCGGTCCATATCTTACATTCCCGAGATCGACACTCTACCGCCAGAATCCAGAAAACTTGGGCGTGCGACGGGATTCCGCGTCGAGCTCGTCGGCGATGCCGCTGCCGGGATCCAACCAAGCGAGATTGAAAATCATCCAGGCGTGGTCGTCGGCAGCGATGCTCCAATCAGGCATCTGATTGTTGCGACAAAGACCATGGCGACAGCTTCGGCCATCGCCCCGATAAAGCACCGGCTGAACAAAGACTCGCACATCCTGTTTCTGCAGAATGGCATGGGTATGTAATTATCAATCCAGAGGCCCTTTTCGATGCAGACAATCACCTCGTTATCGTCTGACTGACGCACATCCAAATTAGGTGTTGCCGACGAAGTGTCGGAGAAGCTCTTCCCCGATCCAGAGAGCCGTCCGACCTACTGGGCCGGTATATGCAGCGCGGGCATCTACTACAAGTCACCCTTCACTTTCGTTCACGCCGGAACTGGGGCCCTATCGGTGGGCGTTGTAGGCGGCGCCTGCCCTGCTTCCGACCTCCCGCCGCCTGCTAATATGGACAGAAACCCGATGGTGACCCAGCTCCTGGATGCCCCCCTGCTTGGGGCGCGCCTGCTCTCTCCCGAACGAACCCTGCGAGCCCAGCTGCTGAAGCTCGTTGTCAACTCCATCATCAACCCTCTGACGGCCATTTTTGGATGCAAGAATGGGCATTTGATCGAGTCCGCCGAGGCGAGAGACATGTCTCTTCACCTTCTGCAAGAGGCTGGTCTCATCGTCAGGGCACTACTCCCAAGGTCTTCGGGCGAGCTCGTCGAGCAGGAATTTACAGACGCAGCCTTAGGGGACTTTGTCTGGGACGTAGCCCGGAAAACCGCCAACAATACCAGCTCGATGCTGCAGGATGTCCGGAATGGAAAGCCCACTGAGATCGACTACATCAACGGCTACCTGGTCTCGCAGGGGCAGAGACTAGGCTTACCCACCTCGCATCACGCGAAGATCTGTACGATGATCAAGCAGCTGGAGTCCGAGCATGCAAGCCAGCGCTCCCGGGAGACTTGAACCGGGCAGACCATGTTCAGCGGATTAGACTTTGCCGACCCGTCGTCAACGGAGGAGCGAGCCTCGGCAGGTAATTATATATCGAGCAGATGTCCGCCTCCCAGCTGACTGGCGAACACTGTCGACGCAAGCTGCGTGGTTTGCAGGTCCTCCTTGATGAGCGAGCACACCCTCCGCACTGACAACGTCTGCGCATCGCCCACGCCATCCAGGATTCGACACAGCGAGTTTGCCATATCGTCCCGTGGTGCCGTCCTTTCCATTATTTCTCCACGAGATTTTGCCGGAGCACAAGCCCCGAGCAACGTTTTTTTTTTTTTTTTTTTTTTTTTTTTTTTTTTTTTTTTTTTTTGCACGATGGTCTGCCATGAATGTGCGCCAGCACAGTAATCATTGAGTAAAGATGGCGCGCCACTCGTAGTGAGGGAACACCTTACGAGCACCTATGACCCCTTCAAACTCGTCATCTAGGAATCAGGAAAGCGAAGCTTCTGAAATTCGACCATTCTCGAGCCACCATGATGCCATAGACCAACACCAACGAGGCCAACACACACGTAGGCGATGATAATATCATGGGGTACTTTAGTATGCTACTTGAGCCCCGCCAAACGACGAGGGGAAAAAGTTCATTAAAACAATCGTAATAGGTTCCGTGATATATCTCAACAAGTATTAGGACGGAGCATACTCCAGACTCCAACGCCGACCAGCATTCCGAACGGCTGGCTCGCTGCCGGGCGGTATCTCTCTTTCTCAGACCCGACCAAACCAGACCATAAATAAAAAAATTCAGACCCATCGAACAAATTCCCAGAACCTAGCCTGTGAGCTCCGCCAAAGTAGTACAAAAAATGAAGAGGGGCAGACCGACAGATAGACAGAAAGACAAACTCAGAACAGGTCATCATCGTCGCCGATCGCATTCCACCTCTTGCCCGGCAACTTACGCACTTTCCGGGAGTTCCCGCCTCTTGCAGAGCTTCGCGCCGAGGCCTGGGCGTCACCAACCCGCAGTCTCTCGAGCCTGTCCAGCAGGCTACCCTCCTCGTCATAGCTGCCACCGCCGCCGCCGCCGCCGCCGACAGCCCTGGAGTTGCGCGCCTGCCGCGGGCTGCCCGTTTCGGGCTTCCCGCCCCTTGCCACCGCGCCGGCGTCGCTCACGCGCTCCCTCAGCGGGAGTCTCTTGGTGGGGCTCATGGAGGCGATTTCGCGTCTCAGAGCCTCGTTCTCCCTCCTCAGCCGCTCGTTCTCCTGATGGACATCCTCCACGAGGATGTTCTCCTTGTCTTCGTCGCCCTCCTCCCCGTCGGTGCCGCCGTAGTAGTCATCGCCGTCGTTATGGTTGCCATCATTCCGGAGGAGATCACCGCCGCCGCCGCCTCCGCCGCCTCCGAAGCTTCTCTCAAAGAGCTCGATCTTGCGCCCCCAATGCTCCTCCCCGCGCTCCATCTCGACCTGCATCATGGCGCGCCACCGCGCCATCTCGATCTCGAGTCGGCGCTCGAACTCGTTGGTGCAGTCCTCGCGCACGGCCTGCTCCAGGTCCACCATCCGGTCCTCCATCGACAGCAGCCGCGCTTCGGCCTCCTGGCGGGCCGTTCGCTCCGCCTCGAGCGCCTGCTGCAGGTACTCGACTTCCTCCGTCAGGCGGGAGATCTCCAGCGCCGCGGCTTCCACGGTGCTGCGGTGCATGCTGTTGTCGTTGCTGCCGGCCGTGCTGGCGGGGCTGTGAGCTGGCGAGGAGTCGCCGCGGACAATGTCGGGTGACGAGAGGAGGGGCGGGTAATGGACGGACCCGGAGCCGGAGCCGCGCCCGCGGCCCCGGGGGGAGGAGGGCCGGGTCTGAGTTGGGGCTTCGACCGGGCTCGAGAGGGACTGCGAGGGTTGTTGTTGTTGCGCTGCGGCCGCGAGGATTGTCTGGGTGATGCTTGGGATTCGCGGCACCGTGATTTCCCGCGCGAGTGCGCTGTACCGGAGAATCTGGGACGTCGCGTTGTAGTCGCCGTGGGGGTCGGCCGTGACGATCATGACGGCCTTCTGCGGGTTCCGGTACCTCCCCGAGGAGATAGCCGACGTGGAGGGGTAACAGTTCGAAAAGAGCAGCTCGGTCAGTTTGCACTGCCGGAATGGGACAAGGTTGGGCTGGGCGCTCGTTAGGTCTGTTTGCCCCCCTTGTTTGCACTGCTCAGAGCTTGGTTACTCACCTTGTCTTTGGTGGCGGCGTCGCTTTGCATTTGCAGACACTGTCCCAAGTACATCAAGCTCTCGTTGATCTTGCCAGCTTCGGCGAGCGTTGTGCCGGCTGTTTTGGCGTCTCTTGCCCTTTCGCTGCCGGCAAGGTCGACTATCGTGAGAGCGCTCCCACCCCAAGAAGGCTCCGCGCCGTGCTTCCGGTTGCCGCGGGTCCGCTTCTTGACTTCCACGCAAAAGAAGCCATGACTACGCGAGCTCACGCTATTGCTCCCCGTCCCGGCAACTCTCCGCTCGTGGAGGCCCGCCTCGAGCACCATCAATGCCTGATGTAGGTTGCCGCAAATCACTTTCCGCAGTCCAGCTACAACCTTGCGGTCCGGAGATGCCTCGGTGGGCTTGAACAACAACGGCCGTCGGCGGTATTCTTTGGTCGCTGTTGACTTGGTCGGCGGGGTCAGCAGGTCGAAGATCCGATCATTGTACACCTCGTACATGGAGATGAGGACCGCGTATTCAGCCGATGGGTCACACGACACAGAGAGGCCGTTAACATCGGGTTGCTGGGGAAAGGTCGAGGGCCGGTGGAGCCGGCGCGATGGTGTATGTCCCGGACCGATGGATTCGCCCTGAGAGTGTGCAGCCTGGTTAGTACCCGACTTCAATCGAACACAACTGGTAGAGGCCGTGGATCGTCCGGAGCGTTGCATTCTTCCTCTCGCCCCTTTTGCTCTTTGCACTTGCTGGCGTCGGGGACCGGAGAATGCATGACCAGTCTGACGGTTGTGAGGAACGAAGGCAGCGCCGAGTCCACGTCTATTATCGGATATAGACTGGCTCTTGTCCGTCGTGGTCGTCGTTGCAAGCGGCAATAGTGGTGCTACCGAGTCCCCACCCATCACAACGCGGACGGTCTCGCAACCCAAGGCTGGAATTCGCCCACTAGGGCCATGCTGAACTTCTTGTTGATGGCGCGGCTGGGGAGAAGATGGCGGATATCCTACATTCATAGGGGTCTGTGCTCTTGAGCCGGGTCGGTGAGAGGCCGAGAGGTCAACAAATACGGAATCGAGGAAGGTTGGGGCTGAGAAGATGGCGGCCTCGGACGGATCGGATGCCACAATTGACTGCTCGAGGGTTGGGCACGTGTCGCAGTCGACGATGTTCTCGCCGAGAGACTGGAAGATCACGTCGAGGGCGAGTTGGGTCAAGCCGCGTTGGGACCGAGACCCGAGGATGGTGTGTGACTACGGTAACAAGTTAGTCAGTCAAGGCCTACACACACACACACACACACACACACTCTCTCTCTCTCTCTCTCTCGGGGCCCGACTAACCTTCCCCGACCCCGTGACGCCTAGCGTAGCCACCAGAGCATCGGTCCCATCTCCGCCACAGGGTGCCAGAACTCCATTGATCAGATTGGCTACGCCGACGCAGTTGAAGACGTCGAGCTGGGTCGCATCCTCTTCGAAGACCTGAGTGAAAGCGAACTTCTCGATGGCACGGCGTCGGTCGTTAGGCGGCTTGAGCGTGATGTGTTTGGGTGTCTTGCTGTCGTCGTCCGGTTCCTCGACCGTCAAGAACCGCTCTCCCGTAGCAGCCCCACATTGCGGCGGCCGCAGTCGCAGGTAGACCTGGAAGAGGTTCGTGGCTTTTTGCGTCGATGCAGCCATGGCCCCGACTGGTTTGGGAGCGCCGGAAGGCCCAGAAAATGCCTGTGAGGCGAATGCAACACTCACAAGCCTGGGTGGGGTATTTGAGGTTGAATATGCTGCTTGCAAAGAGGAAGGGTAGCAGGCAAAAAAAAAAGGAAAGAGACAAACTCGGTCAGTGGCTTGCCTGCGTCGGAGGGTCCGACCGCCATCCGGCCATTACCGTACCGTTAAGTTAGTGGGGGCCGGGACCCCGAAATTGTTGATGCCAAGCCAGGGAACTGTAGCCTGTTGACCCAGCAACAGGCAAGAACAGGGCACTGCCGATAAGATAAGTCTTTCTCCGAGGTCGACCTGGCGCCAAGCACGGAGGACGGAGGACCCTTTCGGAGAGCAAATGCCCCTCGTGAGATTTACTGCCTACGTGTTAATCGGTACTCCGAAATCCGGATTTCCGAGGTCGAAACTTGAGTGGCTGCCTACTTGCACTAGAGTACTATCAAGTTCGCAATTGCTCGGATGTAACTAATTAAAACCCTTCCAAGGAACCTAACAACAACACGGAACAGACCTTTACCACGATTGTCTCAGGAGAAAGATGCTGGACGCTGGTGTAGAACTCGTTGATGCCGATGAAGTTCTGCGAGACTGGGCCCTTCCGTGCAATCCGTACCCCGTAGAGTAGAGATCCTCGTTTGACGGCTTCGGTGTGGACCCATTCGGGGTTCTCGAACCTCAGAGGTGGCCACGGAGCCCAGGTTGAATGCAAAACCTGAAGAATTTTGCTGGAGCTTTTCACCGGCAACGAGCGTTCCCGCATTTGCAAATTTGTCGTCTCAGCATCCTTTCCTGCTCATCGCCCTTTCACCCACGCATGTCTGACTTGGCGCCGACCCCGTCCACTCCTCGCTGGCCAGGGTCAAACGCTCCCACTACCAGTACGATGCCATGACCCGCTCGTTTAATGTTTGTTTGCTACCTGACGACTGGCAACTCAAGAAAGTAAGTGGGTAGTCTGTCACCAGCGAAAACCTTTCTCATCCGTAATAGGTTTAACAATTGAGGAGGATTCGGAACCTTCTGTGCGGGGCTCAAGTCGACCATCGTCTTCCATCGTGTCCACCTTCTTGATCCAGCAGCCAGCGTCGGCCTCGGCGGCAAGACTGATATTGCTCGGTGGAGACTGGAGACAAGAAGGACGCTTTGTCGTCCCAGTCATGATCAACACGTAACTTCGTCATATGCGCTTGCACCTTCACCTGCGCCAAAGTCTACCAGCGCAAGCGAGCGAGCTCCCAGGGTGCGGGGCATTGGACGAGCCGCCCCGCTCTGCAACGCTGCAACTCTGCAACTCTGCAGCCCGGACGCTTGGTGTCAGTAGCACGAGCGGGGGACTTCGCAAATTGTTTCTAGTGCGGTCACTTCAAAATTTTGAAGGGGTGGGTGACGGATGGAGGGGTTTGATCTTGAGTCCAGAGAGAGCCACAGCAGTCATGGCCATTGCGATTCCCAACTGGTGTCCACCAACAGCTCGGCATCCCCAAGACTGTGCTTTCTTTAACTATCTGTGAGCCACGATTGCAGCCACGACACCAAAGCCGCGCGGGAAAAGAGCGGTGACGAAAGCAGGGTCCTGCCGGGGGGTTGCGCTCCGGTAATTATCCCAGCCTGACGCAGCACCCTGAAGCTTGAAGTGACCTTCGATGCGCGGGTGGATGCAGGGTTGCCAGCTGCCAGCGGCAGAGGGGTGCCTCAGATGCCTCGGGTGCGCCCGTGGATACACTACATGGATAACTACATAGTACATCGGACCTCGACTCCACAGATCTGGCTCCAATTGCGGGTCGAGCCAAGCCCACCCTGGTCCCCACCAACTTCGAAAAAAAGTCTGGTCAAAAGAATCGGCCGGCCCGCACTCCCCCTCCTCTGAGCTTCCCTTTCCCTCAATACAAACCAAACCGGACCAACCACCCAAGACAACGAAGTCGCCCTACAGAAGCCAGAGATTCAGTACCATACCAATCCAAACTTCGTCGAGATTTTCAAGATGCCGTCGGCCGTCGTTGAGCTCTAAGCGCCCACTGCGGGCGTGCCAATTGACCCCGGCACGCCTGCAGTCCAGCAGCCTCAACGAGATTCCCAATCCTGCCCGCCCTTCGACGAAGTTTCTCGCAGACTTTCACCGTCTCGAGCCCCTATCCGCCTCCAGACACGAGGCTTATGCTCGCACAGACAAACGAGAGTCTGCCCTCGAGCTGAGATCCACAGGTTCTATCGTATGCCCGCGTCTCTTGCACCCCGAAGCGACTTGAACGACTACTCCCACCAGCCATCTCTCTCTCTCCGCGTCCTTTCTGTCCTCCGGCTTTTCTTTCGACAGCCCTCCCGCCCACGAACTCTCCTACCTCTGATACGTTACATACGACCACTTCTCTATAACCGAGCACTACACAACTTGTGCTGAATTGCTTCCGCGCCGTTTCGGCCTCTTCCCCTCCCCCATCTCTACAAGGTTCGCCTTTGCGAAGGTGCACCATAGCTTAGTCTAAGAGGACCGTGCGCCATCCGTTCTCACCCTGCACTAGAGGTAACCCCTGCATGCCTGCCGCCATGTCTCGTAACGTCCGACAAAAGTACCCGCCCAAGCCGGTCCGAGCCCCGAAGCGGCGGGACTACGACTCGTCATCTCTCGACCTCTCTGACGACAGCGGCTACTCTGGCGTCGAGGATGTGACCGATTCCGAAGATGACGACGAGGAGCATGTCGTTGCGGCCGAGGAGGCGCACATAATATCCGATGCATTGCGCAAGCGATCATCGGGTCCTTCTCGGCCGCTGGTGGACGACGACGAAGACGACGACGCCGACGAGGAAAGTGAGGCGGATGAAGAGGACGACCCCGAGGTCGGGGCCGGTCCCGAAGACGCAGATCAGCACGACGACAGCGCGAGCTGGGAGGGATTCTCGTCAGACCACGACGACGACCTGATCCCTGCGGAGCCCGTGTCGCTCGATTTGCTCGACCAGGTTTCCATCAACACAGGGCGCCATGTCCGTTTTGTCGGAGTTCCCGACAGCGATACGGACTCGACTACGACCGATACGAGTGAGGTAACCGACATGAACGACTTCTTTCCTGATATATTTGTGGAGCAGAGCGCCCTTGATCCCATGTTCCGCCGCGAGATCGAGAGAGATGACGAGACATCCTCGAATAGCTCCTTCTGGGATTTCTACGCCGGCTCGCAAGATTTTGCCGCCGGCGACCTGGAGGACCAGGACGAGACTCCGACGGCCACGCCGAGGCCGAGTCTCCCGCCCAGCGAAGTGTCAACCCCTGTACCTGTTCCTGAAGAAACGCAGGACCTTGACGGTTACGAGAGTGAGTTTACTTGCCGGCAATGGGAGCGTCTGGTGCTAATGCTACTCCGTCAGCCGACGGTGACACTACGGAGGAAGATATTCCAGAGCCCATTGTCCGCAAGAAGCAGATGCGCCGCGCGCACGCGACTGGAGCATCCTCGGACTCGGACACGGAGAAGCCGGTCCAGTGCAAACCCGGAAGGCCCCGCGTGGGTCGCTTCAAACTCGACAGATCAGACAACAAGCCTATCGGCGTCGTCGATCCTGCTACTGGCAAGATGATCATCTTCACGCCTCGCAGGACCAACCAGTTGGACCTCTCTCCCGAGTCGCTCCACGTGGACTTTTCCAGGCAAGACTTGGCCAGCTCTCCGCTTGTGAGAAACCCGGGCTACATCATGATGGGTGCCATGGTCCCGTCCAACAACCTGAACGATTTTGTCAACATGCAGCCCTTTGGCCCGGCCGAGGCATTCTTCCCCTGCACTTCTGACGTCTTTGGCGGTGAGGAGGAGAGCGACGATTCGTACTTTGCCGGTATGGAAGAGGACGAAGAGGAGAGCATGCTCAGGATCGAAGATTTTGTCACCTTCAATAGCGACTCATCCGACGACGAGGAAGGGGCCGATTGGAACGGGGATCTCATCTCTAGCCCCACCCGGCCCAAGACCGCTACCAGCTCCGCCAGCGGGGGAACCGAGGCTGCGGCAGCCGCCCACCCGCTGCTTACCCACTTTGACGGCAAGTCGGATGTCGTGGGCGCCTTCCGGCGTAACCAGATCAATCAGCAGCTCATCTACAGCGACAAAGCGAGCCAGGAGTCGCTCGCATTCTCGGGACCGTACTACCACGGCACGCTCCGCGGAATCAAGTCGGGAAGCCTGGAAGCCGTCACGACACCCATCACCCCTCTCCGCCGCCAGAAGCGGAGCAACACGGTAGGAAGTGGATTCGCCGACCTCCAGCAGAGCAGCCCACTCAACGTCCTGTCGCAGAAGAGAAAGGCATCCGGCACCCACGCCGAAGCCAACCCGCACAAGCGTCATCGAAGCATTTCGGACATGGAAGTTTTGCGCATCTGACTCGCCCGTGACGCGAGTTCAGCCGCCTACGGGACATGGTAAAAAACTACGTCGGAGGACGGCATGGTTCGGAAGCCTGGTGTCGCGGTTGTCGAAAGTCGACTCGGCACCGTCCAACCATCCCTGGCCTCATCATCTGTTACGACAGTGTCTGATCAAATGAACATTTTCTCTTTTTTTTTTTGCCATTTTTCTTCCTTTTTTTGTCAATCAAAAAATAGCACAGCATCCTTTCTTAGTTTACCGCAGAACAAAAAGCGTGTTTTGTTTTTCCCCCTCGAACTTCTTTTGGTGTGTCACTTGTCGCGGGCGTTTTCAATGTCTTCAGAGGTGGCAATGCAGGCAGTGATATCAACGATGGGATATCGGGATGTTTGATGTCCCCGGGGCCGTCTGTACTTCTCTGCTATTCCGAAGAAGAGGCATTTGATGACAATAGACAAGACGGGCGGGCAAAACGTGGCACGGCACTAGAGGTAGTTAGACAAAAGAGGACTGGGCATTGTAATGAGGCATGGCCTATGTCTTTCAAGAAAATTTTAACGACTGTTCAGGCGCCAGAAGAAGGGGGAACGAACAGGCCTTAGAGTTGGTATCGTATTTCTGTGTTACAGTATCTAACTGTCAGTGGGTCAGATCTGACTGGCCCACCAACAGGGATGATGAGCCAGGGGTCAACATGTATTTAGACAGCATCCCCAAGTGCATCTGGCACTTGGAAGAGAGAACGCATCGTATCACCACTTCTGCAGACCCGTACCTGTAGGTCCAGGAGTGCCGCCCACGGCGCGAATACCGCTGTGGTGTTGTATCTTGCAGCCTGTCCGAGCTGTAGTCATTTGCAGCCATCGAGATGTAGCATTCTGTTTGATAACGCACATCATTTGTTGCCATTTGCTTTTCAAAATGGTCGCTCCTTTATTATTATGTAATTACCATGTTAATTAATGACTGACGAAATGATGGGTGTCCATCTTTGTCGTTTTCAGAGAGCAGAGTACAGAGAGGAGAGAACATTCGGGTTTCAGACCAAGCATCACGAGAACAAATCAGATTCCAAGCAAACTGTATGCTCCAGAGCATACCTTAGCTGATATTCGCTGCTCATACCTTTATTACCCTCGATGGGTATGGATATTTATTCACCATTCAATTCGTTCCCTGATCTCCTCGCTCTCATGCTGAGACTCTCGTACCTTCATTGTTTCTCGGGGTCACCAATCCGCACCACCTTACCCACCTCCTCTTGGTCGTCATGCTTTTGATCCGATCCCGAGCCGGACTTTCCGTTGTTGACATTGAGTGGCCTGCCCACGGCGTCGTGGGTGGCATCCCACTCGGCTATCTCGGCCACGGGCACCTTGACCAGCCTGTGCGACTGGGCGCCGTCCTCAAAGACCAGGACCTCCTGGCGTATGCGGTAGCCCTTGATGTGGGGGATGAGGTGGACCCAGAGGTAATAGTAAATGCCACAGCCGATGAGACTGTTTAATTATTTGGTTGCCGTTGTTAGCTCAGGCGAGTTCCCACTACTTTAATACTCACTTTTGCTTATAATTACACTACCACCACCAGAGGAAGCAAGTATAAAAAAAGAAAGAAAGAAAGAAAGAAAGAAAGAAAAAGAAAGACAATAGGGAAAGAAAGAAGAGAGCTGCGCGAGAGATACTTACATGCCAATGCCGGTGACGATGTAGGTGCCGTACCAGAAGCTGACGTCGCCGGCGTTGGCGCCGCCGGCGGGGGGGTACCAGGGCATGACGAGCAGGTAGATGTAGACGAGGATGTTGAAGGCGATGACGGGGTCCCAGGCGCGGAACTCGGAGCGGGGCAGGCCGAGACGGCGGCGGCGGCGGCGGACGAGGAGCAGGCCGACGCCGAGCAGGACCTGGAAGACGGAGCTCGGGTAGACGTACAGGTCGTTGATGAAGTTGAACGCGTCGCCCGCCGGCGGCGCCAGGATCATCAGCACCGTCAGCGCGTACTTGAGCGCGTACGGCCCCAGCGGCGTGCCGAACGGCCGCGTCGACGCCCAGAAGCGCGGGAAGGGGAGCACGCCCTGGCTGTGTGTGTGTGCATAGCGATTTATTAGTAACCAATTTTTCTTTGATAATATCCAACGGCAAAAAAAAAAAAAAAAAAAAAGTGAGGATGAAAGGGGGGGCTGTGTGGGGTATTAGATAATTAACCTACCGACCGCACTCGCGAATCAGGCGCGACGAGCCGAGGGCGACGGCCACGATGTTGCCAAACGAGCTGAGGGCGATGAGGAAGTTGAGCCCGTTGACGGCCTTGTCGGGCCCAAAGACGCGGCTGAAGAAGAGGGCGGCGGCGATCTCCTTGGCCTCGGCCAGCTCGGCCTTGGGAATGGCGGAGAACCAGGCGATGTTGGCAAAGATGTACAGGACCGTCACGATGACCAGGGCGGCGAAACCGTTGCGCCGGAGCTGCTTGACGGGATTCTGTGGCCGACAGTCTCAGCTACTATTTATCCTGGATAATTCTTCTTTTCTTCTTCTTTTTTTTTTTTTTTTGTTTTCTCTATCCTAGAGGAACACCAAAAAAAGGGGGGGGGGGAACAGGGGAATTACATACCTTCACCTCGTTGACGACGTTAAAGGCGTTTTCGTAGCCGGCGTAGGAAAAGATGATGCGGTAGAGCGCATTGGTCAGGCCGTAGGGGGTGGCGTGGCCCTCGAAGGCGTTGACAAAGTTGGCCTTGGGTTCGGGAACGCGCGAGACGTGGTCGCCGAGGACGACGAAGCCGGTGATGGAGATGAAGATGAGGGTGAGGACCTTGATGATGCCGATTCCGTTGGACACCCAGTACGAGAAGCGCGTGTGGAAAACGACGACTGTTGCATAAAGCATGAGCCATCTTGAAGTGTGTAGGAAAAGAGAGAAAAAAAAAATTGGGGGGGGGGGGGATAATTAGCCATACTCAGAAAAGCACAAGTATAGCAAGCGATGGCAGTTCCCTTGAGCTGCCAGTCGGTCGGAGTACTTGTTCCACATCGCCACAGGTACTGGGCCATCACTAATAGGGGGGAATTCTCGTTAGCCTAATCACGGTGTTCCAATTTGCGGGTTCTGTTTTTTCTTCTTATTTCTTTTACGAGGTAATTAATTAGCTATAAACGTACCGATGGCATTGCTGCTGCTAAAGGATAGCGCAACCGACTGGAAGGCAAAAGTGGTCGAGATGAGCCACTTGGGCCGGGGATAGGCCTGCTCCAGATAGACGACCTCAGAGCCGGACCGGTTCGGGAAGTAGGACGCGTACTCCAGGTACACGCACAGGCTGGCCAGGGAAGTGAAGAAGCCGAGAGTCCAGTAGATCATGGCCAGGCCTACCGAGCCGGTACCCTTGTAAATGGCCGAGGCTGCGAAGCGCAAGGGGACTTGGTCAGTCGAGCTCCCCTAAAATCAGCAGAAAAAAAAGAAAAAAAGGAAAAAGAAGAAAAAAAGAAAAGAAACTCACGCGTCGAGTAGACGCCGGTGCCAATCATCTTGCTGACATTGAGGAAGATGATGGTGATGCTGCCGACGTCGTAGCCCAGGGGCGAGCGGCGCTCGACGGGGGCGCCCGAGGCCTCCTGGTACGAGACGGGCGAGTCGTTCTCGCCCTTCTCGAGCGTGTACTTGAGACTGCCGTCCGTCACCTCGCCGGAGCTGTCGAAGCGGTCGACCGAGGAGGAGCTCCCCCCGCCGTTCCGCTGCTGTTGCTGCTCCGTCTCCACGCCGCCTCCGCCGCCGCCGCCGCCGCCGCCGCTGCGGAAGGGCCGCCTCCAGTTGAAGGGCATGGTTGAGGGCGGGCCTGACTTGATGATGATAAATGGTTGTGACTAGAAGAAGGGGGAAGGGACGAGCAAGGGCGGAAAGAGGGAAGATTGACGGAGAATGAATGGGGAGCTATGCCGCTGGATAGGTAGGTAGGTGGTCACACCGTTGCAGTAATAATTACAGATCATTTGGGGGAAGAACGGTTTCGCCTCAGCACAGCACGGGGAGAGGTCCGGCTGAGGAAGGCAGATCGTCGGCGGCCGACATCTGGGGTGCAGCACGGCCTTTTTATTTTTGTCTCACGCACAACACAACTGTTGGTTAGGGATCCAGCCGCAACCTGTCGTGATACTTGCCATGCGCCCCCACGAAATGGGTACGGGGAGATAAGGAGGCTACCATCGGGGTATTCTGTACTTCGTGGTGTAATTATGTATGTACATGATGGTATACAGGGCCCCGGTCTTGTTGCCTATCTAGGTACATATATACATACATACGGTCTACCTCTGCTCCGGGTGCAATGAACCCAACAATAGTCCCTAAGCTGAGGGGACTGAGCGGGGTGGTTTGGTTCACTTATCGCTTAACAGGCCCAAACCATTAGACGTTTGCTTGCCCAGGTTGTTCTGGAGAAGGAGGTGCTTTCTTGCTATCTGTGAGACACGGGCTTCAGGGGTGTACGCACACCTAATTATACGTTTGCACGAAGCAGAAGGGCTGGTTATCTTCGGGTGATATTCGGCCACAATTGTATGGTGCAGCAGGCCTTGGATTCGCAGCCCAACTGCCGACTTTGGTAGGTTGTAGCGCCGGAAAGTGCTTGCTCATCGCTGAAAAAGATAACGCCATCGGGGGTACCGGCCTGCAACTGGCAGGTGTGGCAAAGCTGAGCTAGAAATCCCGGCTCGTTGGCAGTTAATTATCCTTCAAAAAGACTGGGTTGAAGAAAAAAAATGCATGCCGTGTGTGCTCACTAATAACTACCTAGCATGCCTCAGCGCACTGCTATTTGTGGGAACCTTTTAACGCCGATATCCCTCTGCTTCGCCTCGCCTGGTCGCTAAGTGAGTTCGTCATAACGTTTGTGAGCGGCGTCATCGACAACCCGGCTGAGAGGCTGCGTTACGCGGAAGTTTTTCCACTGCACGCATTCCACAATCACGCGCGCACGCGCGGTATGTCATCCGATTAGGCGAGGGACTCTGCAAGGCATCGGGGGCTGGTTCTTCTACAGCTGGTCACCAAGATCCAGAGTAATTGGATGGTATCCCGTCGACCTGCATGGGCATCACGCAACTTGCTGGCCTGGCCTGGACTTTTGAACAAGGTAGGTACTTTTTTGTGTGTATGTACTCAAGTACCCCCTGAACGATCCGGGTTTCGCAATATGGTTGCATCAAGATGTCATTAGGCACCCCGAAAGGCCCCCCTGGTCCTCCGCCCTGTTCTCCGACCCCTGGTGAATCGAACAGGGGAGAGAGAAAAATTCAAAAGAGGAAACAAGCCAAATATAAGAGAGAGAGAGAGAGAGAGAGAGAGAGAGGATGGTATATTTTTGTGGCTTGATTTCGCACCATCTTCCCCTCCTCTGCAGTGAGCAGTTTAGCGAGCACGAGAGTAGCCCGCAGCATCATTGACGATCCACCTGGAGACTGGTGATATTGAACTGGTCGGTTCGAATTCAGCTTCGCTTCTCTTCCCGGCCACCGGTAATAACTAATAACTCCCCCGAGGTAGACGCCGTAATCTCTATTTAATTAAGCCTTGACAGGCGGTGGCGCACTGGCGCTGGTGCTACTGCTGGCAGTCCGGAGGTACGGCTCGAGCGGGAACACGCTGTTCTCGGGCGTGACGCCCTGATAGATGCGGTCCCAGCGCGGCTGCAGCGCCTCGGGCGTCTTCCACGCGTACTCCGGATCGCGGAGCCAGAGGCGGACGAGGTGGCGCCTGTAGAGACATGGAGGCATCAGTCTCTCTCTCTCTCTCTCTCTCTCTCTCTCTCTCTCTCTCTCTCTCTCTCTATAGATATATATATATATATCTAGGTAGACCATGGGTTGGAGGGGAAGGGTAATTAAATCAAGCACACGTACTGCTTCTCGGCCGAGTCGCGGAACTCGGCCCGGGCGTGCAGGATGGTCAGGTTGTTGGCGTACTGGATGTCCCCCTGGTGGAAGTCGAGCGAGACGGCGTACTTCTCGGCCGTGAAGTGCAGCGCGTCGAGCGCCTCCGCCTGGGCCTCGGTGATGGGCGGGATGTCGGCCGACCGCGGGAGGCCCCAGTAGCCCGTGAAGGTCCGGCGCGCGTATTGGATCACCACACGGACCGGGTCCTTCTCGGTGGCCGGCTGCAAGTGGATCACGGGCGCCAAGTTGTACGGCTTGGCCTGCTTTCCGAACCTATTTTTTTTTTTTTTTGTTTTTTTTTTTGTTTTTTTGGTGTGGAGAGTCAGCCTAATTACTGTGTACGCCCTTGTTTGGAAGCATTTGTTTTTATTTCTTTTTCCTGATTCTTCAACGGAAGGGAATGACAGGGAGGAAGGGCAGCAGCACGCACGTGTCAGCAGCCCAGGGCTCCGAAAGGGTCCAGATCAGGTCCGGCCGGGTGGCGGCGATCTCGTTGTAGACTTTCCCGAAGCTCGACAGGTAGCTCTGGCCGCCCTCGGCGGCCTCGCCGAGCGCGAACAGGCCGATGACGTCGCCCGAGTCGGTGTGGAAGACCTGCTTCTCGTTGGTGTGCGAGGGCGCCCCGATGACGCTGGCGTCGACCTGGGAGCTCACGTCCTTGATGTGGGCCAGCACCACGTCGGCCGCCCGTCCCTGGTACTGGCTGTCCTGCCGGGCGCGGACGGGGGCGACGTGCGCCGAGATGCCGGCGAAGATGATGATGTTCTCCTCGCGGCTGTACTTGCTGACCGGCACCCCGCGGACCACCTTGAAGCCGTGGCCGTGGTGGAGCTCACGCGAGACCTCGCGCAGCGTCCGGTGCAGCTGCGGCAGCGGGAAGGTCTCCTGGTCGATTAGGCCAAGCGGCTTGTTCAGGCCTGAGTGCGCCGTCAGCGCTCACCTCTTTCAACCCATCTTTGCCCTTGCCTGGTGAAATAGCGACGGAGAAGGCCCATATAATCTGTTCATTAACTACTTACTCTTGAAATGCTGCAGGGCAGAGTCGATCTCGGCCAAGTCGTCCCGGGTCAGATGGTAGTTCCAGTCGTACGTCTCGGCGAGCGTGTTGCCATCCCAGACCAGATCCGACTCCAGCTGCTGGGGGAAGCCGTGGGGCAGCGTCTTGGCCAGGTTCTCGGTTTCCTGCCGCCGCTTGGCTCTCGCGAGGTACTTGTCATGGTCCGGAAGGTACCCGATATCCGGCTGGCCCGGGGGCCCTGCGGGCGCCACCGGCTGCTGGGCTGCGACAGTCGCCATGGTCGTCGAGTGAGAGACACGAAGTTTGGCTGCAGGAGTTCCGAACAGCGAGATGACTATTATTAGGTACTCACGACCAAGCTTTTATGTTGTAATTATTAATTATCAGAGCTTGAAGGAAGCTGGGGAGGGGTTCTTTGGGAGATGTTCACTGTTTAAAACATCCAAATATCCATGCCCAATGCGGATGATCCGTCCATGGGCCATCTCGAAGAGACTTGGCTGCGTGTCGGATAGATGCTACCCGAGATGTTCCAACTGATACCATCGCGTGTTGCAGGGGATTGATGCCGCAATACCACCCTCCTCCCCTCTCCTCTCATCATAGGATGGAAGGCGTGGAAGGCATAATTATGCCGAATAATCTGACATGACACCAAATCATCTCACCAAATCATCTGCATGTCGTTGGCTTTTGCTCTTCTTTTTCCTCTTTTCCCCCAATGTACTGGTGCTCGTGCTCATCTTCGGTGATTCTGAGTGCTGATTGCGTGACAGGTTGCCGTCGTCGCTGGGCTTTCTGCTCAAATTCTTCACAAGTCCAATTGCTAATTAATAGTTGACTGATACCGACGGTCTACTTAGTCAACAAACATCCGTCGAGGCACACCTACTCTAGGTAGTCAAATGTTTGAGGTTCTTGACGTGGCGCTTCTTAGTGTTCACTTAATAATTAACTAATTATTATTTATGCTGTGTAAAGGAACAATAATTAATAAGCCTCGAGGGGGCTAGGAGCAACGGAATGTTCACTACCTGGTACCTAATTAATATTTAATCTACCTTACTTCCCAGCACCACGACACAAAGCGCACGCGACAGAATTACGGCCAAGACCTACCTCGCCGGCGTCAGGGCAGGCTGGCCCCTGGGCAGAAACGGAAACCTGGTCTGGGCGGTCGTGAGATTCCGGGCACACTCCATCGAGTTGCCCTGGCAGGTAACGCAGTGCCAGCGGCGGGCCCGATCACCCCCGGGCAGCGCAGAATAATAGCTGCAGCAACTGGGCACGTACGCACCGCAATCCGGCCAGCCACACGCTCTCTGCTCGGACGGCATGCTCGTCACCCACTTCAGGGCGAGCCAGAGCTCCCGCGCCCTGTCGGGGCCCAGACAGGGCAGGAACCGGTGCAATCCCATGTCCCTGCCGCAGCACGCCAGACCGGCCAGGCACAGGACGCTCGCCCGGAGCCGGCTGTGGCGCAGGCAGAGCATCCGCTTCCGTGCCGGAGTCATGGCCCCCCCGGGCCCGGGTCTCCGGGCGAAGCAGAGGTCGATGGCCCGCATCTTGGTGCGCGCCTCCCTTATCTTCCTGTGGTTCGCTTCGATGTGCAGCTTGACGCTGAGCACCTTCACCAGCAGGCACTCCCGGCAGATCAGGTCGCCGCAGGGGAGGTCGTGGAGCTGGTTGAGCGTGGCGCGGGCGTGGCAGTTGGTGCAGGCCCTCTGCCATGCCACCGCCTCGTGATTGTCCGAATTGCTGTTGCTGTTGCTGTTGCTGTTGCTGGTGCTGTTGCTGGTGTCGTGGCGGTGGTCACCACACTCTCGCTCGCCGTACAGGTAGAAAGGGGGGATGGTCGCGGCGACATGGTCCGGCGGCGGGAGCGGCAGGTCGTCGTCCATCTCCGCTCCAAGTCGACCATCGACGACCGGATTCTGGTTGTCGGCCATTCCTGCCGGACAGGAATCTGAGCTTGCCGTGGCAGCAACTAAGGAGAGGGAGAGAAAATTGGGCAACTGTAATCCGTACATACGCTAATTAATTACATAATATATATCATTTCCTGAGACTCGAGCCCAAACCAGATGGGGACCGTCCTGCTCTCATATACAGACAGGAGCCCTGGACAACAACATTGTCCCTAATTAGCACAAAGGATATCGAGGCCCTGGTGTGCTACACCGTTCCATTCTTTGTTCGAATCCTGACCCAAGGTGCGTAAAACGGCGAAGCTGCGGACCGCGAAGCTTATAGCAAACTCAGAACAATGCTTTTTTTATCCCACAGAATTCTAGGACGGAAAGAGAAAAGCGGCCTTTTTGTTCACAGCCCAAAAGCTTAATTAATATCGAACAGTTAGATAGCAATGCCGAGATAGTCATTTGCCCTGATCACTAGCACTATCGAAAACCCTTTTCTTCCTTTTTGTTCTTTTCATTATCTCGCTTGGTCTGGTCTTTCTTGCTATTCCGAGTCTTGAGTTTAGCTGACATTAACCTTGTTTGAAACTATCTCTTCTTGACTAAGGTAGCAAACGTGTTTTTTACTCGCTTTGAACGTTGATGATTCCTGCTCAGTCACTAATACCACCTGACCTAACCAGCCATATTGTGCCCATCCAATCAATCCTAGGCGTTCACTGGCAAGCTACACTAAAGCGCATCCACTCTTAGGTATGCATGCGGGCCAAGCGCTGAGGTATGCGTCATGATTTCATGACGTCACCGACGAGCAGCAGCACAAAAGGAAAGATGAGAAGCTGCCCGTGCAATTGAATGATCGTTTGTCTCGGGAAAAATTCACTTCTCTACTAATTACCTCACTGAAAACTACCTCTAGCTGAGTTGCGTTCTGGCATCCATCTACATTTATTCTAGGCACAAACGAACGACGCATACAAAGATAATTAGCAACGTGCAAACACCATGGCCTTCAACACTCTCTTCTCGAGCATCCTCCTGCAGCTTTGCTTGGCCTCGATCGGCCTCGCAGCTCCTGTCTCGACCGAAGCCACGGACAATAGCTGGCAGTATGGCACGGGTGGCGGTCTGATCGGCCTTATTGTTCTCATCCTCGATATTATCGTCTTCGGTGTGTGTTCTCCGCGCTGGCTTCGCTCAGTCTCGTCCGAAGTTGTCAGTGAAACAAAGACTTGGACCAAATGCTGACCGTGTCAACAGTCGAGATCCTCAAGTCAAGACGCACGCCCGTTCAGAAGCTCATCTGGTGTCTCGTCGTCTTCCTCTTCCCCGTTCTCGGCATGATCATCTACTATCTCTTCTCAAACCGCCCTGCATACCAGCGCGACTCTGGTTACGAGTCCTTGGCATAAGCGCTGGTAGGAAGAAATGACGTATTGGAGTTTGCAAAGTGGCGGCACATATAGATATGGATGTAATACTAATTATTTTCTTTGCAAGATTGTCTAATTAGGTCTCAACTTTGTCTTAAATCAGTGAATTAACTATTTAGTCATTAATTATCCTAAATATCCCTTGCTCCTTTGGTTACCATGCAATGAACGATTGCGATTTGACGCGTCCACTCGTCGTAAGACGAGAGTCACCTATTTTGGAGCTTCTCTGCCTCACCATCTCAAATCCGTTGTCATCGTCACATTCGTTGAGTTGTTTCCGTGTCGCTGAACTACGGCAGAGAACACTAGCAGCCCACCCATAATTACACACCGATTTGGTTTGCTTTTCCTCCGCTCACTGCTCTACGAGAGAGAAAGAAGCCAACCTCCATGATTCAAGCTTGACAGAACGTTCTACGATGCTCGGAATTAGGGAGCAATACACGCAAGGTGCTCTTGCATGACCTGGTGTGAACCCATCTCATGCACCTCGCGCAGGATCGATACAGGTTATAACCAGCGTCATGTACAACAGATAGTTTTGTACGTTTTTATCCAACATCTTCTCACGAAGCAGATAACTCCTTGGAGCAGTAAGTAATGGAGACCGCTCCTGGCTCCTGAATGGCTCCTGCGCTCTGACGAAGGCGAGATGCGGGGCGCTTCAAAGATCGGCAAAACACCTACCGCAGACGGCTTCTTGATGAAGGGTGAATGGGATAAATTGGCAGCCCCTTGTCAACGGTCCGACGCGACCGGCCGTTGATTGGGGTCTCCATCGAGCATCCGGCCCGCCGAACTTCCAGATTAAGCAGCGCGGAGCGTAGACGAAGACTCGTTTTTTTTGTTTTGGGGGGGGGGGGGTGCCGTGGACATGTAATCCGTAGATCTCGTTGCGATTCCGGGGCCGAAGAAGCTTTGCATCGGCGGGAACGGAGCGAGATTCCTGGGCCCTCTGGGCTTGTAATAGGAGATCGGGGATAAATATCTTGGGGGGCTGCTTCGTAGCCACATTCCCCATACACTCGATCGTTTCGCGGGGTTTCGTTTGCTCGCCCGAGTCATCAACCTCCAAACTCCCCTTGTTCTTTACGCCTATCACCCAACGGGAAACGCCACCTGCCCACTATGTTCCGCAAGACCGCTCTTCTGCTCCTCGCCGCCCTCCCCTTCTCCTTCGCGCAGATCTCGGAGGACTTTGAGGGCGGTTAGGACGAGTCGGCGTGGCCCATCTACGCCAACGACTGCAACCAGGGCGGCAAGGTGTCGCTGGACACCACCACTGCCCACAGCGGCTCCAACTCGGTACGGGTTGACGGCGCCGGTGGTTACTGCGGGCACATTTTCTTTGGCACGACGTCCGTCCCTAGCGGTGATCTCTATGTCAGGACATGGCTGTACGTTTGTGATTTCCTCCTCCTTCTCCTCACCCTCATCCTCATCATCATCCTCATCATCACCATAATCTTGTTTTTTCTCTTCTAATTATGCTCTCCCTTTCTCTCGATTATTATTTGCTTCGTCCAAAGGCACGAAAAAGAAGACATCCGCTCTGACATTCGCTGCCTCCCCTTGACAGGAAAGCGCAAAACGCCCTCACCGACGCTCACGTTAGCTTCATCACCATGCCGGACTCGGCCCAGGGGGCGAACAAGCACCTCCGGATCGGCGGGCAGAGCAAGATCCTCATGTACAACCGCGAGTCGGACGACGCGACGCTCCCGGACCTGTCGCCGCAGGGCATCGCCGCGTCGAAGGCCCTGCCCACGGGCGACTGGCAGTGCTTCGAGTACCACGTAGGCGCCGACGGCACCATCGAGACGTGGCTCAACGGCGAGGCCATCGAGGGGCTGACTGTCAAGTCCGGCGTCGACAACCCCAACGCCGGCCAGTGGCTGAGGAGCAACGTCGTCCCCAAACCCACCGCCGTCTACTTTGGCTGGGAGTCGTACGGCGGCGACACCAACACCTTCTGGTACGACGACATCGTCATCAGCGACACCCGCGTCGGGTGCGAGTAATTAGACTTGGCCGGGAAGAAGCCGGCAGAGGGGGAAAGCGGGTGAACTTGGCATCGTTCTCCCCCCCCTTTTTTTTATAGCTGGTCATTTATGTTGTACATACCTTTCAAATAGTAGATAGGTATCACGACGTATCTAAGGGCCCGATACCGATAGCTATGCTGCTGTTTGCATTTGCTAGACCGCTGTAGTTCGACCTTCCAGCGAAACCCCCTAAGCTCATCAGCGCAGAATGGAGCAAAGGCCAGCACATCCCATGCACCCCACACATCCATAAGGTGGAAGTAATTAGTCTTCCGATGCTTGCCAGAGGCACCAGATCATGGGTGCTGCGGCGTTCGGATTGTTTCCTAGAAGAACAGTCAACCTGGCTATCTAAGAGGGATGAGGAAGTGTGAAGCGCAAAAGCGACGCCGCAATTGCTGCTTCTAGTAATTGCACCTATACGTGTGCATTTTGACAGGAAGCAGAGTTAAATCGATCACTACGGAGTAATTGGTGTCTTGATTTCTTAGAGATCGATGCTAAACAAAAAATAAGAGACGAGTCGGAAAGAATTGACCCTGTAAGCGGGTGAGTGCGGGGAGTCAACTCTTTCCCGTTTGGGTTCCATACTAGAGGGTTAGGGTTACGAAGCAAGATCCCAACTAAAAATGGCCTTGTGAAGTTGCCACTTGCTCTTTTCGCGGGTGCATTCCAAGTTCCACATACCTCCAACGACGAGGTAGCACAACACGCCTCCACCCGGACGAGAGCGCAACATGCGCTGGCGCGTGCCACATCTCTTCGCCATAACCTCATAGGGATACAATTCGCAAGACGGCGGAGATGATGTTCCTCAGGTTGCCGGTGCAGATGCAGCTGTTGGTGCTCATTGCCGCCGCTCTGGTTGCGAGGGCGCTCGCGGCCACCAACGGCCACGAGCTTGCTCTGCCCTCGTACCACTACGGCGCTCCCATCCGCGTCGAGTGTATGAACCGGAGCTCGTAAGTGCGGTGCCGGGCATTTTGCTTCCCCGGATAACCCCCAGCCCGCTGGGACATCCCCCCTCGGCTAACCAATCGATGCGCGCGAGCAGGGAAACGGGCGAGCACATCCAGAACGAAAAGCACGAGATCGAATGGGTCCCCTTCCCGGTCTGCAACGAGACGGACCAGCCGCTCGAATTCCACTACGGCATCGAGGGCGAGGTGAACTGCACCATCCCCATGGTCAGCGACCCCTTCTTCCACCTGCTCGAGTTCTACATCCACAACGACGCGCCCCTCGCCTGCCGCCTGCCGGCCCGGCCGCCCCCGCACATCGAGGTGATGGGCGAGACGCCGCCGCCGCAGGAGTACATCCCGCTGGTCTTCGCGCTGGCGGGCACCCTGCAGCTGAGCCACATGCACATCAGCACCCACCTCAACGTGCTGCTGCACAGCACGCCCAAGCAGCACATCCACCCGCACGACAGCGGCGTGCTCGACAGCGCCACCGCCTACAGCACCAGCCCGCTCACCCACCTCGAGGGCAGCGCCACCCGCCGCCTGGTCATCGGCGACCCGCTGCCCCTCAGCTTCAGCGTCCGCTGGTTCCCCACCCCGGCCCTGCCCAAGACCTCCGGCAAGGTCGAGTGGTCCGGCATGGGCGGCCACATCTACGCCAGCACCATCTTCTACAGCCTGCTCTCGTTCTTCGCCGGCGCCGCCGTCTCGACCGCCTACTTCTTCGGGTCGGTCCTGCCGAGGCGGCTCAGGGGAAGGGGCCTCGGCGGCGCCACCCCTCTCGGATACGGGTTGAACGGCGTGGGCAACGGCTGGGGATATCAGAAACGGGCGGTCGATTAATTGGCGGCGGTGGCCGAGGAGGGGAGAGAGTCAATGGAGCGCATATTAGTCACGGGCTTGCCTATGTGGAATGTAGTACTACACACAAAGATACCATGGCGTTTTTGAGCGTTGGGGTTCGACAATGACTTTTATTGCTGGCTACCCTACCGAACGAAGCTTGTTTATGGAAATGCGTAGTCCTGCCGTCGTCATGTCATGTCTCTAAAGATCACAGGCAAAGAAAGAAGGGCTCGGCAGAGCTCGGCCTTTGCCCGTCTCTCCGTGAGAATTAATTAGATTTGCCTGCTACTGCGACTTCTTGGCAGCCAAGACAGCATCCGCCGCCTTGATGCGGCCAAGGATTCGGCTCGCCATATCGATAGCCCCGAGAGCCGCTTGTCCACGTTAGCCACACACACACACACTCTCTCTCTCTCTCTCTCACGCGCGCGCACAGACACCCCCCCATGGGAGTTGGGGAAGACATCGTGCGGAAGCCTCGGGGATGGTGCGTGGGAGAAAGGGGCGGGGCAGGACTTACGCACGACGAACCACGGGCCGTAAAGCTGGAACTGCATCTCGCGCTTGACGGCGGGCGGATAGGCGGCGTCGTCGAGGAACGAGACGTCGTAGATGCAGATGAGGGTGGTGAAGGCGACCTCGAGGGCGTAGACGAGCAGGAGGAGCTCGTCGGCGCCCGAGGTGCCGCGCCGGCGCGAGAGGGCCAGGCGGTAGAGGCCGTACAGCACGGTGGGCAGCAGGAAGAAGGCCTCGAGGTGCATGAAGAGGCCCATCCAGCTGTCGTGGCCCGACGCCGTCTCGGCCGACCACTGCACGATCGGGTCGTTGTACTTTTGGACGTACCACTCCTTCAGCTCGTACGCCGCGTGCAGCGGCGAGCCGGCCGGTTGGTACAGCGAGGCGGGCCAGATGTAGTCGAGCAGGTCGACAACTGGGGGAAGGGGGACCTTGTCAGCTCTTGCGATATAATAGTAATTAGGCAACCTTGAGGTTTCGCCCTCGCCGCTGCGCTAGCGGGTACCCTCTATAACCCCGCTGGGACGGAGACAATCAATGGCGCGAATCACGGAAGGACTCACAGAGAATGATGGGGAGTTGCATCAGGAACCACCCGATCCACACCTTGTTCCTCCACGTCTTGGTGTAGGGCGCCATTTTTTTTTTTTGCCGTAATTATACGGTTTAGCCGGAGAATCAATCTCGCGCAGTTGAAATGGCAGTGGTGTATCCGGATGTACTCGCGCAGGCGACGTGAACCTTGGATGTCAAGGGGAAGTTTTTCTCAGCGTCGTGTCGCGTCGCGCTCGTCGCTCGAGGTTGGACGCTGAGCAGGGGCCCCGCAGGATGTGTACTGTACGGATTACTTGGTATCAGGGGTAAGTTTCTTCCCCTGTTTAGGTACTGACAGGCATCCTAACCAGGCCAATATACACTTCCATAGCCAGAATCAGAATACCAAAATTGCATTAAACTACTATACAAATACTAGTATTTAATATACATACCATTAGCATTAATTATAGCCTGACAACAAAGAGGCATCAAAGCCAGGAGGTCTATCAAAAAGTCATCTAGCAATTTATTCCAGGCCTCTATAATATACCCCTGTAGCATATCATACATAGGATTATCATCTAATGTCACGGAAATATACATGCAGATGCCACCTAGGCCACCGGCACAGACAGGCCAATCAAGCCGAGGGGACAGAAGAACCAATCACAGCATGGGAAGCATTATAATCACTACACTCACCAGTGATCAGGGTGATCACCACCACACACTTACTTACAATCACCGTGATCAGGAGTAATCACTAGGGTTATATATATATATAGATAGTTACTCGTTATAGTAGACTCTAAGAGTTTACTAATAATAGTAATTATAATTATAATACTCCTAATAATATTATACTACTATAAGAGATAACTCTATTATTATAAACCCTTTAGCTTTACTAAATCCCTTAGATAACTTATATACTTATCCTACTCTGCCTACCTTTGTCTAAACCCTTTTAGAAGAAGTCTAAGTTAGGTTTGTTATATGTTATTATTACTCCTTTTATTCTATTATAGTTTAGGACGAAGGTAACTTTGACCTTAATATTGATATAGCTATTAATATTATAGCTAAATAGCTATTTACCTAGCTTAGTTAACTCTAATAGCAAATCTAGGAGTTAGACTAGAGAGATAAGGCTACTTAAACCTAAATTAAGGAACTTAAGAATAGTAAAAAGCACTTATAGAAACTATTAATAAGGCTTATACTAAGATTAAGGTACTTAAGACTATTAAAGCGAGCTATATTAAGATCGAACTACCTAGTAAATATAGAGGAACTAAGGAGGATCTTATAGGGTTTCTAATAAACCTCCGATCCTACTTCCGGCTTAATGACGATAAGTTTCTAGACAATAAAGCCAAAATCCTCTATATAGCTATAAGACTAGAAGGCAAGGTACTTAGATAGTTTAAGCCTATATAGAACGACTACCTTACTAAGGAGGATAAGGATAACCGAGATATATTTATATAGGTAGTCTTTCGATCCTATAACCGTTTTAAAGAAGAGCTCTAGAAGGTTTTTAGCGATAAAGATAAGAAGATTTATATATAGGAAAGACTTGCTAATCTCTGATAGACTAAGTTAGTAGCCTCCTATGCTATATAGTTTAGATAGGATATATTTAAGTCTTAACTTAATGATAAGGTATTAATATAACTATTCTATAATAGCTTAAAGGAGAAGGTTAAAGATAAGCTATATAAGTATAACTAACCTAAAACTTTAGATAAGTATATTATATAGGCTATTAGAATCGATAATCGGCTTTATATATAGGAGTAGTAGAAACGAGGTTAAATAAGCGAAATCCTAGTCAAGGCTAATAATAAGAAGAAGTAAGTATATATAAGTACCTTATATAGGATATATTCTAGGGCTATAGATATAGATATAGTATAGAAATAAGATAAGAAGAGAACGACTAAAGATAAGTTAAGTGTTACCTGCTATAACTATAGAAAGAAAGGATATTATAAGTAGGAATATTAGAGCCTAAAGAAAAACTAGAAACTAGTTCTAGGGAAGGAAGTCGCCTTTACTAACGAAATCATATAGGATACCACCAAAGTCGCTGCCACTAGCTATAACTAGGACAATTTAGAAGATACGATAGACCTAGCCTCGAGAGATAAGCGAGCCTATAAGGCAGAAAGTAACTAACTTAGAGACGCTAGTAAACAAAGTGTATCTACAATAGAGATTAGTAGGAATGATAATATAGACCTCCTATACTTGGAATTAGTTACGGTAGATCCCGAGACAGGTATTACTATATAGGATGCTATAGGAGAATATATATTACCTTACCTTGTTACTATATAACTATAATAATAGGAGATTATAATTATATAAAAACAAAATAGTATATAGATTATAAATACCTAAGGAATTGACCGACCTAGACCAAATATCTTGTTTCTATAAGAATAGATTAAATAGTATTAGAACTAAGTAAAAGAGCTTAAGGACGAACTTAAAGAATATAATAAGCGCCTAGCTAAATTCGCTAAATATACCCTAGATATAGAGTAATGAAGTATAGAACTTTATAAATAGTCTAAACGACTTTAATAGATAGTAAAAGGTATTAAAGAAACCTAGTATATAGAATATAATAGACTAGATAGCTATAATAAGTACCTAGACGACAGATAACTTAGCTATAACATATATAACCCTAAGTATAAATTCCTATATATATAAAAGGGGAAAGATAAACAAATATAGATAGAATATTAGGTAAAACGTCTATACTATAGTATAGGTAAAATTAACGTATCCGTATAATAGGAAGGATATAGAGAACCATTCTAATATCTCCTAGGAGACGTTATATAACTATACCTATAAAACAAAGTATATATATAAGTTCCCTAATTCTAATATATAATATATATATATCGATATCACTTCCAAGACAAGTATAAGAATAACCACTAGCCTATAAGACTAAAGGACAAAGACGGAAACCTATACCCTATTAGTTAGGTATATAATATAGGGAACAAAGCTACTAATCTCCTCTAGAAGATCGAGATATAAGACTCTAGAAATATTACAATCGTCCTAAGACAAGTATAGCCTAAGGAATATAGCACTAGTAGAAACTTATAGGGATAGTACCTAAGCTATAAATGCCTATACTATATAGAAGAAAAAGCTAAGTATACCTAAGATTATATAAGAAAAGTATAACTTATATAATCTTGGCAATAGAAAAATGCTAGTAAGTAATAGCTTGATGATATAGGTACAATTAATAAAGCTACCACTAGACGAACGCTCGAAGAAATCGGCGCTGACCTAGGAAACAGGTCAGGGCCCTTCGAGGGGCCCGAAAACTATTAACGCTCACGTAATGGCAAGTGGTAGCGTAGTATAGGAGGAACTGGTATAAGAGATTACTATATCGAGACCTCCTAGTAGAAATATAGGAAATCGCTACAATTCTGGGACCATGGCGGTAAGATAAGTAGCTATAGATAATAGCGCAATGGAAGTAGTATAAGACGCTTGTACTAGTAGATAATAGAGTAGAAATAAACCTAATCTTACTAACACTAGTAAATTGACTATAGATACCCTAGAGGATAAAACAGAAACATAGTATAATTAGAGGGCCGTTCCTAATATAATAGGTATATAGGGAAATAGAACTAATTAACATTATTATAATAGGAAAGATTATAGTAGTTATATTTAATATTATAGATATAGGTAATAATAAAGATATAATACTAAGGTTACTATAGTATAAAGACTATAACCTAGACATTAGCTAGAAGAATGGTAGCTACCTATAACCCTAAACGGAGTTATATTTGACTAGCGTAATAAGGAGTATATAAGGATCACGAGCAGACAATACTTAGAGTAAGGTATATCCTATAGATCTACTATAAGAGACGGGTAGTAATAGATAGACTACTATAGACTCTAGAAGAAGCGGTATAATAATATTAACATTATAATAGGAGGAACGAGCTAAACCGTTGATAGCTATTCTCTCTATTGACGAATGTAGAGCATTATAACTAGAGTAGTAGGTTGAGATAGGAGAAATCGCTAGTATCGCTATAGATAGAACTAAGTTCGTATACTATTAGAAGACCAAGAAACGCGACGAAGTCAAAGAAATACCTAAAGAGTATAAAGGATACCTAATATTCGAACCGAAGTATCTAGAAGGATTACTAGAATATAGCCTATAGGATCACGAGATCAAGCTTAAGGAAGGAGTATAACTAAAGTTCTTTAAGATTTACTATATAAGCTAGATATAGAATGAAAAACTTAAGTGATATTTAGAGGAGAACCTTTAGAGGGGATATATCTACCTATTAATATTACTAGTAGGCTACCTAATCCTATTTATACCTAAGAAAGACGGAAAGTTATAGTTATATATTAACTATTAGTAACTTAACGAAGAGACTATAAAAAACCGATATCTATTACTACTAATCTTATAACTCTAAGATTAGTTAGCAGGAGCCTAATATTTTATATATCTTGACTTACTATTAGCCTATAACTATATATAGATTAAAGAAGGTAACAAGTGGAAAACAGCCTTTAGGACACCCTATAGCTATTATAAGTACCTTGTCATGCCATTCGGACTTATAAATATACTAGTAACATTCTAAACCCTGATTGATTAAGCTATCTAACTCTTTCTCGACAAATTTACGGTATATTATCTTAACGATATACTTATCTTCTCTAAGACGATAGACGAACATTAGAAATATATAAAAGTAGTATTAGATATATTATATATATATAAGCTATTAGTTAACAAGGGAAAGAGCGAATTCTATGTCAAGAAGACGGTGTTTCTAGGATATAAGATATCCCTAGGATAAATCTAGATAGAACCCTTAAAGGTTAAGGCTATTAAGGAGTAGCTATGACCGACGTTAGTTATAGAAGTACAAAGTTTCATCGGATTTATAAACTTCTATCAGATGTTTATTAGGAACTTTAGAGCGATTATATAACCTTTATATAAACTTATTAAGAAGAATATAGAATTCTAATAAGAAGAGCGATATAAGTAGGTATTTATATAGATCTATAACGCTATTACTAAAGACCTAATACTAGTATTACTAGACCCTAAGAAGCTATTCGAGGTAGAAATAGACGCTTTAGACTATATCATTAGAGGATAGTTAGGATAGTAAGACAAGTAAGGGAAGCTATATCCTATAGCCTTCTTCTTAAAAAAGCTTAATAGTCCTTGTCTTAACTATCTAATCTATAATAAGGAACTACTTATAATTATTAAAGCTTTTAAGGAATAGCGACTATACCTTAGTGGTATAATTAAACTAGTATAAGTATATATAGATTATAAGAGTTTATAGTACTTTATAACGATAAAGGAGCTTAACAGACGATAAATACGATAGGTAGAATTCCTTGTAGAATTTAACTTTAAGATCTACTATAAGAAGGGTAAAGAGAACGTATAAGCAGACACCCTAAGCCGACGAACAGATCATATAGAAGGACAAACGGAAATAACGCTACTATTATTCAAGGAACGAATAGATAGAACACTATATTATAAAACGTAGATACCTATAGAAGATGATCTACTTGACTCGTTCTTAGAATGTTATATAATCTTTCGAGAAGAAAGGATTAACGAGGTATAGTATCAAGTAGCGCCCGGACTAGTAGTACCTGACGGAGTAGAAGAAAAAGATAGGAAACTCTGGTACCAAGGCAAAGCATATATCTATAATAAAGACTAATAGCTATAAATAATTCGAGAACTCTATAAGTCAAAACTCAGAGGATATAAAGGAGTTATAAAGACTATTATATAGGTTAAAAAACACTACGACTTTCTATAATTAACGGTACAAGTTAAGGAAGTTATATAAAACTATAATATCTATAATCGAAGTAAAACAGCATAATATAAGCCGTATAGGCTACTTTAGCCACTACTAATAGCTAACAAACTATAGAGTTTAGTTATAATAGACTTTATTATTATAACAAACCCAACTCAGACTTCTTCTAAAAGGGTTCAGACGAAGGTAAGTGACATAGGGCAAGTGTACAGGTCGTCTAAGGGATTCGGTAAAGCCAAAGGGTTCACAACAACAGAGTTGTCTCGTCACAGTAGTGCGATGCTATTAGGAGTACTGTAATTGTAAGTTACTATCACTAGTAAACTCTAGAGTCCACCAGAACGAGTGACTAGCTATCTAATATACTTATCTAGTTCCCTTATTCCTAGGTATTCCCCCCCTTAGATTCCGATCGTGTGATCGCTGCTACAATCCTTTGATTATTGTTCGGGTGCTCGCCTTAATCAAAGTACGATCACTGTGATCACTTTCTGATTGGTCCTTAGGTCTTGTGGTTCCTGATTGGTTCTATGTGCCTTGTCGGGTTACCTTATACGGCTATATCGTGATACGATGCCCCTCCCCTAGGTCTTTTGTCCTCGAAAGACTTAGGTCCGTTTTAAATAGTGCTAATACCCCCCCCTTCTTATATATAGTCGTGTTTCCTTAATCCCCCTCCTTTCTTTTTTTTTTTTTTTTTATAATATCGTCAAGATGACTAATTGTATAAAGAAGTCAAAGTCTAAGCCTATTATATCGACTCTTCGTACTAACTATCTTCTAGCCGTGATTCTTTCCTTAAATAATCTTTTAATGATACGTCCTTATATGCCGTATAAGTCTAAAGGCCTTAGTTTGTATAAGGTTTCGAAAAGTGATTCTTCTCGATACGTAGAGTACGTTCGTAACAAGCGTTCGAATTACGACGTTCTTGGCGTTTCTCCTGCTTAGCTTCGGTCTATTACGGCTTAGCATTAAAAACTTAAAGATAAGCTTATAGCTACTAAGGAGCGGGTCCTTCGTCTTCGGAAACAGAAACGAATGTGGTTTAAGAAGATGATAAGAGCTATCGCTTAGGGTATCGACAGTGTGGAGGAGTTAGAGCGAGTAGAATGTAAGGAGGTTAAAGTGGTGGTGGCAGCAGAGGCTTCTAGGGTTACTACGTCTTCTTTGACCCTATCTCGCTTATCCGCCGATTTCGGATAGCTTTAGGATTCTATATATCCTAAAGTTCCTTTAGATCCGTCCTTGCTAGCCGATTTTAGGTTAGTTTCGGGTCCGTTGCTTTCGGTCGGTCAGGGTTCCTCTAATAGAACTGCTAAAGTTTCTTAGGGCAATTTAGGTTCTTAACTAGTTCCTATAAGTTATCTTCTGATCTAAAATCAAGCTATTTAACTAGATACTATAGTTCCCTGTTAATAATATATAAATCTAGGATTTCCTCGACGTCCTATTCTTCCTCTTTATCCTCTACTTCGATATTTATAGCGATCTTGGCGTTTTTTGGTACTAGTTCAAGAAGTGAAATATGAAAAATATCTGTCTGTAGTCGTATAGATGACGGTAACGATAGTTAGTAGTTAGATGTCGAAATTCGTTCTTTGATAACGAAGGGTCTAACCTTCTTAAAGTCTAGCTTCGTGCTTAGTCGTTTAGTTCGTAGGTTTCGTACGATTAGATAGACTTTATCTCCCTTCTCTAGGCGAGGTCCCTCGAGCCTATGTTTGTCGTAGTGGTTCTTTATTCTGGTTCTAACAAACTCGAGTTCCTTTTTAAGTTTCTTATATAGTATATACATCTGCTCTACTTTGACTGCTACTCTTAGTACTATAACCTCTAGTCCTTACCTAAGGTCTACTTTGTATCTGTAGTTCGCGAAGAACGGTATAACTTTAGTCGTTTCTATTAGTGTTATATTATAGGCGAGTTATACTATTGGTAGTAGTATAACCTAGTTATCCTGCTAATAGTTAACGTAGGAATGGAGGTATTACTCGATAACTTGGTTTAGTCGTTCTATTTGTCTGTTAGTCTATAGGTGATATGCTATTAACAGTTTACTATTAACACCTAATCATTACATTAATGCTTACTAGAACTTTGATACGAACTTAGTGTCTCTATTAGTAATCTATTCTTACGGCTAAGCGTATACTAATATAACTTACTAATAGATTACGTCTACTAGCTATTTAGCTATCTAAGACTCCTTATAGGGAAAGAAGTATACCTATTTAATCAGGCAATCTACTATAATAAGAATACTATCATAGATTACTCCTATAGCTGTATCCTTAGATTCTAGCAGTTTCGTAATAAAGTCTATCGTAATTAAACTCTATAGTTTGTCAGCTATTAGCAATGGCTAAAGTAGCCTATACGGCTTATATCGTGCCATCTTGCTTCGATTACAGATGTCGTAGCTCTATACGACTTCCTTGACTTGTACCGTTAACTATAGAAAGTCATAGTATTTCTTAACTTATACGACAGTCTTCGTAACCCCTTTATATCCTCCGAGTTTCGACTTATAAAGCTCTTAAATCATTCGTAGCTACTAATCCTTATTATAAATATATACTTTGCCTCGGTACTAGAGTTTTCCATCTTTTTCTTCTACTCCACTAGGTACCACTAGTCCAGGTACTACTTAATACTATACCTCGTTAATCCTTTTTTCTCGAAAGATTACGTAACATTCTAGGAACAAGTCAAGTAGATCATCTTCTATAGGTATCTACATTTCGTAATATAGCGTTCCGTCTATTCGTTCCTTAAATAACGGTAGCGTTATTTCCGTTCGTCCTTCCGTATGATCCGTTTATCGGCTTAAAGCGTCCGTTTATACGTTTTCTTTACCTTTCTTATAGCGGATCTTGAAGTTAAATTCTACGAGGAATTCTACCTACCGTATTTATCGTCCGTTAAGCTCCTTTGTCGTTATAAAGTACCGTAAATTCTTATAATCTATATATACTTGTACTAGTTTGATCATACCACTAAGATATGGTCGCCACTCCTTAAAAGCTTCGACAATCGCAAGTAGTTCTTTATTATAGATTAGGTAGTTAAGACGTAGTCTGTCAAGCTTCTTTAAGAAGAAGGCTACGGGATATAGCTTCCCTTATTCGTCTTATTATCCTAACTATCCTCTGATAGCATAGTCCAAAGCGTCCGTTTCTACCTCGAATAGCTTCTTAGGGTCTAGTAATACCAGTACTAGATCCTCGGTGATAGCGTCGCGAATCTGCGTAAATGCTTGCTTATATCGCTCTTCCCATTAGAACTTAGCACCCTTCTTAGTAAGTTCGTACAATGGTCGCGCGATCGCTCCAAAGTTCCTAATAAACATCTAGTAGAAGTTTGTAAACCTAATGAAACTTCGTACTTCTATAACTAACGTCGGTCGTAGCCAATTCTTAATAGCTTTAACCTTTAAGGGTTCTATCCGAATTTGCCCTAGGGATATCTCGTATCCCAAAAACACCATCTTCCTAACGTGAAATTTACTCTTTTCCTTATTAACTAATAGCTTATATATATATAATGTATCTAGCACTACTCTTATATACTTCTAGTGTTCGTCTATTGTCTTAGAGAAGATAAGTATATCATCGAGATAATATACTATAAATTTATTAAGAAAGGGGCGGATAGCTTAATCAATTAGGGCTTAGAACGTTACTGGTACGTTTATAAGTCTAAATAGCATAACGAGGTACTTGTAGTAGCTATAGGGTATCCTAAAGGCCGTTTTCCACTTATCGCCTTCTTTGATCTATATATAGTTATAGGCTAATAGTAAGTCAAGATATATAAAATATTAGGCTCCTACTAACTAATCTTAGAGCCGTAAGATTAGCGGTAACGGATATCGATTTTTCATAGTCTATTCGTTAAGTTACTAATAGTCGACGTATAACTATAACTTTCTATCTTTCTTAGGCACAAATAGGATTAGGTAGCCTACTAGCGATATCGACAGGCGGATATATCCTCTTCAAAGGTTCTCCTCTAGATATCGCTTAAGTTCTTCGTTCTATATCTAGCTTATATAATAGATCTTAAAGAACTTTAGTTATACTCCTTCCTTAAGCTTGATCTCGTGATCCTATAGGCCGTGTTCTAGTAGTCCTTCTAGGTGTTTCGGTTCAAATGCTAGGTGTCCTTCGTATTCCTTTAGTACTTCCCTAGTCTTATCTCGTTTCTCGGTTTTCTAATAGTATACGAATTTGGTTCTGTCTATAGCGATACTAGCGATTTCTCCTATCTCAACCTACTACTCCAATTGTAGTACTCTACATTCGTCAACGGAGAGAATAGCTATCGGCGGTTCGGCTCGTTCCTCCTATTGTAACGTCGGTATCGTTATATCGCTTCTTCTAGAGTTTGTAGTGGTCTGCCTGCCACTGCCCGTCTCTTGCGGTGGATCTGTAGAACGTGCCTCTCCTTAGGCACCCGTCCGTCGTGATCCTTATATACTTCCTATTATACTAGTCGAATATAACTCCGTTTAGGGTTATAGGTAGCTACCATTCTTCTAACTAATGTCCGAGTTATAGTCTTTATATTATAGTAGTCCTAGTATTATGTCTTTATCGTTACCTATATCTATAATGCTAAATATGACTATTATAGTCTTTCCTACTATAGTAATATCGATCGATTTAGTCTCCTTATATACCTATTATATCGGGAATAGCCCTTTAATTATACTATACTTCTGTTTTATTCTCTAAGGTATCCGTAGCTAATTTATAAGTATTGGCGAAATCAGGTTTATCTCTACTCTATTATCTATTAGTATAAGCATTTTATACTACTTCTATTATACTGTTATCTATAGTTACTTATCTTGCTATCGTCGTCTAAAGATTATAACAATTTCCTATATTTCTACTAGGAGGTCTTGATATAGTAGTCTCTTATACTAGTTCCTCCTATACTATACTACTACTCGCTACTATATAGGTATTAATGGTTTTTCGGCCCCTTGAAGGGCCCTAACCTATTTCCTAGGTTAGTATTAACCTCTTCGATTATTTGGCTAATAGCAGCTTTATCAATCGTACTTATTTCTACAAGCCATTAAATGCTTATAGCTGCCTACCATTAGGTCCATTCTACTTTCCATCGTACGCGCCATAGCTTCATCTAAAGCTCCCAAATTCGCGATTTCTTTTTGTCCTTATAATAAAGACAATCGTTGCTCTAGCATAAGTCCTATATATCTCGTCCTATTCTATAGTGCCTAGGCCAGGCTCGTCTTAGAACTACTATAATATGTGACGAACCCAACTCAGACTTCTTCTGAAAGGGTTCAGACGAAGGTGAGTGGTGTGGGACAAAGGTGCAAGTCGTCTGAGGGATTCGGTG
>NW_027192611.1:32701-102165 GCF_042370625.1 Thermothelomyces heterothallicus | reverse complement strand
TTAGTCCCCTAGAGGGAGACGTTTAGGGCCTATAGGTAGTAGTCGGATTTCCTATGTTCTACGATATCCCTATAGGTCACCTCTAGCCTAGCCGAGGCCTAGAATAGGTCTATTATAGAAGGCCGGCCGCGTTAATCCCCTTAAGAGGCCCTAGTAACCTAGCTATATAGTATCTATAGGTTAAGGTCCTATTAGTCTATAAGGCTAAGGAGGTCCCTAGCCCTTAGGCTAAGCCTGTTAAATAGGTCCTAGACTAGGTAGTAGAGATTAAAGTCACCTATAAGAACTAGGGGGTAGGTTAGCTAAGGTAGGGCTAGTAGGTCCTATAAGAGGGCTCGTTTGCCCTTACTATTATAGACTAACTAGAGTTCGAACCCCCTCTCTCCTAGGGTCGGAAAGGTTACCCTATATTAGTTCTCCTCTGCTAAATAGTCCTACTAGCTAACTAGGAACCGTTTAGCCACTAGAATAGCTACCTTGCCCTTTGGCTTATAGACTAGGTAGTATTTCGAAGCCTAGGGGTAGTATATTAACCCTATAAACTGGTTAATCTATAGTTCCTAGATAGCTAGTAGGTTATATTTAGCCTCCTCTAGTAGGACCTTAAGGGCCTATTTATTACCTTAGGTATTCTATTAAAGGACTTTAATTTGTATTCGAGGTAGCTAGAGTAAAGGATAAAGGTATAGTAGTAGTAGGCTCTATAGCTATTACCCCCTTAACTAGTTACAAGAGGGAGGGGGCTCTAGGCTATAGAAAGGAGATATAGGTTTATTAGGCATTAAATAAGGCACTCCTAGCCGCCTGTTAGGCTAGGGTAGGCCTCTTATAGGGGTGTTTAGCCCTGGCTTAATAGTGGTCGTTACCTTCTAGTATAGTTACTCTAGTAGTTAGAAGGTCTAGGGTCTATACTAGTAGGCCTCCCTAGCCCTCTCCTAGGCTTCGACTTTCTTTAGGCAGCCCCTATACCAGGTAGTATAGGGGCCCCTATAGGCTATATACCTACAAGGGAGTTAGCTAGAGTAGGTAGGGTACTAGGCCTCCTTAGTCTTCCCTCCCTCGCCATAGGCCTTTATACTATAACAGCTATAATAAGCCGGCTACTAGTAGTACCATTAGGTATAGCTAAAGCTCTAATACTTATAATATTACCTTAGCTCTAGAGTATCCTAGTAGGGCTTATAATCTAGTACCTAGGCATCCTAGACTATACCCTTATTATAGGCCTTCTAGGCCTCTTCGAGGTCCTATAAGCCTAGGAATACCATGGCCTACTTCCTTTATAGGCTCTTTAGCAGCCAGAACTTAACCGTTTCGATTAAGCGTAGGCCTATAGCCCCCTTAAAGTCTTGTTTACTAACCCCCTATAGCTCCTCCCTCTAGACTCCTTTAGCTAGGACTATATAGGCCCTACTAACCTCCCTAGCCTCCTCTCCAAAGGCTATAGCCACCTATTACTTATTAGCTAAATACTAATCCTTAGTAGCCTTATCCTTAAAGACTACTATTATATCTCTACTTAGAAGCTTCCTAATTATAACGGCTCCCTAGTAGCTAGAGGCTCCGTTAACTACTTAGACTATCTCGGCTAGGGTTCAGGCTTTAAGGTCCTCCTATAGGCTTATATTCTATATTATAACCTCCTATAAGGCCTATAACAGTACTGCCTTAGCTAATGGTAGGCCTCCTTAGGGGCCTATTACCCCCTATTATAGCCCTATAGCTACCTATACCTAGGTAGGGCAAGGGGTAGCCTTAAAGGCTTCTTTAAGCCCCTTTTTGACTTCCTTAGCTATAAGTTCCTATAGGTTTAGAACCAGGCCTATAATAGTAGTTATAAGGCCCTATAAGAGCCTATTAGCAAGGTCCTATACCTTGCCCCGTTTAGGGCTTAGTATAAGGTTAACTAGTTACGTAATAAGACCCCTTAGCTCCTTAATATCCGAGGTAAGGCGGGCCTATAGTAGGCCCCCCTTTGATTAGCTTAAAGCTATAGGCCTCCCCACTTAGTAACTTGGCGGTAGGCTTTAAATCGACATTATATTCAGGGGCACTAGGTAGTCTATATAATGAAAATTTTGATAGTCGTACGAGGTACGGTCGGATTATAATCGGGTCTAGTTCCTACGCCTGCGATGCCTGTCGTATACCCGTAACGGCTCGCGCGTGGTTAAAAGTGGTACCGTTGGATAGCGTTTTTCGAGAGCTTTCTAGTGATGGTAGTTTCGTGTGTTTTGGTAGGGTATTCGCGAAGATGCAAGAGAGGCTTTTTCTGGTAATGTATTAAGCCAGGTATAGGGTAGGTAGGTTGGGATGGGTGAGCCTGGTGTAGGGTAGGTCGGTCGTAGGGAGGTATAGGGTAGGTGGTATAGGTAAGAGAGTTAGGTACGAGCTTATTATAATTACAATAGCTATATTTAAACTATAGCTTCAAAGGAATCACTCTACTATACTTAACTCTTTTAGACTTCTAAATATAGAAGGCAGGCCCCTAAAGGAGCTATCGAGGTAAGAGCGACAAAGGATATAATACCAGGAATAATATTACTACAAAGTGTAGTTAAACAACTACCGCGTTTAACTAGGGGGTGTATTAGAAGCTATAGAGCTTCTAAGAGTATTAGCCATATACGTGCTACAGCGTATAAGGCGTCGTTGCTAACGCATTAGCCAGTCCCTTTGTCTATAAATATCAGTCGTTTTGTCTCCTTTGTAGATAGTTTCAACAAGGCACTCTTTTCCTTCGTATACCCACCCACTGCAGAGACTGCTTTCAACGCTCCCGGAAGCTCATCACTGCGTTCGGCATTAATGAACACCGCAAACCTGGGAAAAATGAGCTGGGTGTACGAAGTATAACCTGTAATTATACCATATTGGCCCGGTGGGGGGCTCTTCTGCCCATCATCACGCCGTTTTCTCGCCCGATTTCAGCATTCGCCCCCGTTTTCTGCGGGGCCTTAATTATGCGTCCAGAGCTTCAGACCATGTAGCACTGAGAGGAAAGATAAATTGGGCGCGATTCCCGATACGCACCGGCAATACCCAACATATTAATTTCGGCGCTCAGAACAATTCTCTGGCCTCCTCACTCGCCACCCGATTCTTGATTTCCAAACCAAACCGGGACAGCTTGCACACCAGAGCCGTGCAGATCAATGGCTTCGTTCCCGATGCCGTTCTGGGCATCTCTACCCTGGTGTATTAATAATAACTCCCACGCGGCCTAGGGGAACATGGCCGGTCGAGCTAGAGACCCATGGTGAAACGGGTTGCGGACGAGCAGGAACCGGTGCGTATATAAGTCTCTGCTATCTCCTTGGAGTGCTTGGTTAACGGCGCCGTAGTTGTCCATTCGACTGGGACAAGTCACATCAAGTATACAAAGCACGAAGCTCGAAGTGAAAAAAAAAAAAAAAGAAACTTACCTGTCATACGCGTATCAGGCACGGGATACAGGAGAGGTGTTTGGAGTCCCAAGCGAATAAATACGGAAGAAGAGAAGAAGAAGAAAGGAGGCCCAAAGCGAACTACTACAAGATGCACATGAAGTCGCTTACGGCGCTCGCGCTCGCGGCGCCGGCGCCGGCGTCGGTCCTAATCCGGTTCGGCTGCTCGCAGCTCGTTGTCGAGCGCCTGGATCCCCTCGTTACCCCCGGCAGCAACCCATCTCCGCATCTTCACCAAATTATCGGCGGTGTAAGTACAAGGGCACAGAGAGACAAATGCTTACAGGGGAAGGATGATACAGTTTGAATAGAGGGGGAGAAACAAAGCATGAACTAATAACCAACGCGGGTGACAACTCTTAACTTTTTAGAACGCCTTCAACGCCACCATGGACCCGGAGAGCGGCGATATCGCGGAGCGGGCCATGTGCACGACGTGCCAGTTCAGCGAAGACTTCTCCAACCACTGGACGGCGGTGCTCTTCTTGCGGGCGCGCAACGGGTCGTACCAACGGGTGCCGCAGATACCCAACGTCGGGTTCGAGGGCCAGAAGGGCGGCATGACGGTCTACTACATGCAGGACGGGCTGGCCAACTAATTACGAGCAGGCGTCCAAGGTGACGGCCTTCAAGACGGGGTTCCCGCATGCTCATCGGCGACGCGTCGTACCGCACCAAGGAGCAGGCCAACCGGTTCCGGCAGATCACCTACGCGTGCCTGCAGGACCTCAGCACCCGCTTCCCCGAGACCATGGACTTCCCCAAGGAGCCCTGCCCGGCCGGCATCATGGCCAACGTCCGCTTCCCGACCTGCTGGGACGGCAAGAACCTCGACAGCCCGGACCACATGAGCCACATGTCATACCCGGAGACGGGCACTTTTGAGAGCGGCGGGCCCTGCCCGGCGTCGCACCCCGTGCGCGTGCCCCAGCTCATGTACGAGACCATCTGGGACACGTCCCAGTTCAACAGCAAGGACCTGTGGCCCGAGGACGGCTCGCAGCCGTTCGTGTGGTCGATGGATGACACGTAAGCACATCCCCCTCCCTCCCACTGGGCAATGTTTCCCTATTCATTCTTATACACGACCCCAACATGAGGACGAAACGGGAACCCCAGATGCTGACGACCGATAAACAGCACCGGCTTCGGCTCGCACGGCGACTACGTGTTCGGCTGGAAGGGCGACGCGCTGCAGCGGGCCATGGACTCGCCGTGCTACGTCAAGTGCCCGACCCTCAAGACCCAGAGCATCGACGAGATGAACAAGTGCTCCGTTCCCAACGTCGTGGACGAGGTCATCGACGGCTGTAAGTGACGCCTTCGGCCGACCACATCGCAACGAGCCCGCCCGTGATGTAATGGATTAATTACTGACGTAATATTATTAATTACGCAACAGGGCTCGAGTCGCTGCCGGGCTACCCGTCGCACGAGAAGAAGGCCTAAACTCTGGGTGGTTGAGCGGTGGAGGAAGGACTAATTACACTAGGGGGAGAGGTCGAACCCACGTAGACTCGAATGCAGCAGGTCAGTGGCCGTTAGCAGGCATTGAAGGTCCCAGATCGTGTTTCGTATGGCAGGAGAATTTGAATATAAATAGAGGATGTCCTTTTCTGCCCCAATTCGAGGCGGCCGGTTCAACCCATCCATGCACCACTCGAGCGAGGGCCTGTGCTATCGTGAATCTCAAGGTGTTGTAGCCGAGGATCGCGAGTTTTGGCGGGCTGCATGGCCTCCAATAGATGAGGTTATAGAATAGTTATTGGAAAACGAGTTGGGTTCGTTTCTGTGAGACAGATGCTGTTACCAAAGGACAACAGCGAAAGTGGGAAAGGGAGAAACGCAAACAAACTAGGTGGAATTTTTTTTTCCTTTTTTTTAGATTTCTTTGAGGCTGGAGGGCCGCCGTTCTGGATATCCCAGCAAAATCGCCTTGGAAGAGGCCGCGGCAACCCCGAAAGCTGTTTCGGCTTGTCCGTGTCACCGGCCGAGCCAAAAAACCGTTAGGGATGGTCGAGAAATGTCCCAATCCGGCCAGTAATACGGAGTAACGAACAGCGCCAGAGCCCGAACACCCGTTCAGGGGGCAGGCGGCCGCCAGCCACTCACTACACTAGGCTTTGGCCCCACCATAACCCATTCTTTCCCCACGAACGCGGCATTCCGAATCCAGCATCCTTGCCAATCCCCATGCCCACCCACTATTTTTACCTACCGATTTACCCTTGAAGGAACGAGATGCCAAGCGCACCCGCGTGTGTCGGAAGCGCAATACGAGCTTTTTTTGTTCAGCAAACCCCTGGTATCCGGCTGGATATGGTGGCATCGACGGGGCCGAAAGCCATATCCTACGAGGTGGCCGCCGGATGACAACTCGTTTCTTTGGCATTTTCTGTGCCGATAATAAGGTAGTAGGCAGGTACGTGTAAAGAGAAACATCAAACTTGTTATTGTTTTAGTTATTAGTGGTCACATCTTTTGTTGCGGCCTAGGCCGAATCCGAGTTCGTGAACGTGTTTCACCGCGCCCAGGGCGCCCGCCGGCTTTACGAGAGAATCGGAAGCCCCTTCCGCAATTTAAGGCCGTGGCTTGGCCCGATCGAATACGACAACCGTCGGCTGTGCCACCAATGATCGCGTGGTTCGCGCAGCATGGGCATCCCCACAGGGACACAGCCTACCCATGCGTGCCACGATCCGGGCTGAAGTTGCCCTGCAAACAACACAATGGTGATCCTAGTGTATTTGGTACCCCAGGCTCGGGTGGCGGCGCGAGACAAAATGGCGTGTTAATTAGCTATGCGATATGTTGATAAATATTACTAACCGAAAGTGCCCTCCCTTTATGCGGACTGTAGACCCTCGATTCGGTATCCGCACCTACCCCGACAATCTCGACGGCAAGGGTCCAACAGCCTGGCGAACTGCGCCACGCGGCGAAGATCGACACGGGGCACTCACTATATCTTTGACGCCATCTCCTACAGCGCTTCTCGAGTCAATTCAGACCCTCATAATCTATCAAGTCTATCAATCAAGCTCCTTACGACCACTTCCGTTCCTACAGAAGCGCATCAAGACCGCGGCACAACAAACAATAATACGCCATCCACCAGAGATGCAACTCCTCGCCTCCCTCGCTTTCCTACCTCTCCTCGGCCTCACATCAACGGCCACCCCGGTTCCGGGCACCAAGCGGGCGGAGGACACCAAGCCCCCGGCAGGCTGCACCGACTTGTCGTTTGGGGGTAACTTTGCCTGGACGGCCAAGGCCTTTGACTTCCACGCGTCCTACATCTTCAGCACCCCGTCCCACCAGAACTCGTGGGGCTACGTCTCGTTCGACCTGGTCAACCCGGCGGACCAGACCACGACCCACTGCGAGGCGAGCAGCAGCCAGCTCAGCGACTTCTTCTACGGCAACTTCCAGTACAAGTGCAACGACACGGAGCGGCTCGGCAAGACCACGTTCGACTTCAACCGGCCGGCCAACCTGCTGCGCGTCAACCAGACGTGGGCGTGCGACGATAAGGACCCTCAGTGGCCGTGAGTATCGTCTCTTGTCGTTTTGTTTGCGCCAGAGCATCATCTGTGGGCTGACGATAAATACAGCATCACCTTCACCGGCCGCGGGCAGGTCGCCTTCAACCTGACGTGCACCGAGGAGAAATACGAGAACCCGGATTGGCAGATGGGCGAGATCTACTCGAGCCGGACCATCACCTGCGGCAAGGTCAACCGCACCTTCAAGCCGACTGACATTAACGCTATTGCGTGAGAGACGGCTAGTCGGAGTTAGCATTACGACGACACGATTTCTGACTTGCGTACCTTGATTATGCTTGAAAAGAAATAATGGTAATGCCTATGTGTAAGGCGTTGCCATCGCCTGGGTTTGATTATATAATCGTCTATTAGGAGAGCAGGAGCTAGCTTAATGACAATAGTCATGTATGATATAAACAGATGGATACAAAGACTATATATATCGACCCATTATGTTTTTCTTTTTACGGACAGGGAAAAAAAACAACAAACACAGCAAACCGTCAACCACATAAAGTCTTAAATCATAGGTCATGGCTGGGTGTAGGTAGAGAACACTCCAACAAGCTCTCGCCCATCATGACGATGGGAAAATGTCCGTCAATACGGCTCCGTACTCGGCATAGGACGAGCCCATCTTCTCAATGTCGTAATAATCGTTCCAGTACCCGCCGCCAGCGACGCCGTCCTCGCGGCTCCGGCGGGCGAAGCGCTCCCTCGCCTGCGCCGGCGTCTGCCCGAACCGCGAGCTTCGAGTCATTGACGACCCAGAGAAGGGGCAACAGCTTCATGCCCAGGTAGTCCTGCCACCCGCCGGGGAGGTTGCCCGCCCCGCCGTCGTACTGTACAGCTGCAAGTAGACGCGGTCGAGCAGCGGCGGCCCTTGTCCTTCTCCTCTTCCTCCTCCTCCTCCTCCTCCTCCTCCTCCCAATACGTCGCGAATCACACTTACCACTGGTGGTCTTGGCAATAGCCGACCGCGTTGTCGTGTTCGTTTACGCGTCTTCGGCCAGCAGTGTCCCCTCTTTAAAAGAAAGCGCTCGGCCAAAGGATTATATTTGGCTTCAGATTCTGCGTCCTATACGGTTCCGCCCACCCCTTTTACCGCTATGACCATCGTATGGATCCCCGTGATCGTTGCCGATCTTGTAATCATATGCCTCGACAAACTCAGGCTCGTGGGCAACAGCGGTAATCACAATGGGGAAATTCATTGCCGATATGGGGCGACTACGGAAGGGTAATGTTGTCTACCGACACGTACTCCCGTCTGTAAATGGGAGCGCTATACTGATATGGATGGCAGGCTCGTGGTTTTTGTAGCTTTTAGAGGTGATTTGATGTCAATACAATAGCTTGGAAGAAGAGACGAGATCACAAACTTACGTACCTTAAAACCGTAATCGCCCCCGGGTCCATCTTCATCTGGAGGGGAAAGTCGACCGAGAAGCCGAGCCAGCGCTTTATAAAGCACCGGAGGACCAGACCGTGCGCAACCTGCCGTTCTTAGGGTTTGCAGACATAGAGAGGAAGGGGGAACGTACAATAAGTACATCAGCAGGCTTTGCCCCATTCATATAAGGCGTCTGAATCTCTCTAATTCGCGAGATAAGCCCGTCTAGCCGCTCGGTAACTTGCCACATTGATCTGTAGGCTAATAGGTAAGCGAGAGAGCACGAGGATATCAACAACAACCTGTTCAGGAGTATAACATACTCTCCATTTTTCGCACCCATCCCTCCAAATATCCCACTGCCTCTCGCAGTCCAATCCCTTCTTCTTCCTCAGCTCTCTGATCTCATTAACAAGTAGTCCTTCATAATCGCCATAATTCCACTCCGCAATGTCCTCGGTGTAGGTAACCCTCTCTTCCCATTGGGCGCCGCCGGAGGAACCTCGCAGGAGTAGCTTAAAGGTTTCTCTTGCTCTCTTCCTCGGGCTGACAAATATATGCTCGAGGCGGGACGGGTCGAGAAGGTTACCGGCACCTACGATCTTCGCTGCCATCGAGGAGAGCTGCGCTATGCCCTCTGGTGTAAGACCGATATCGGTATGGCTCGTGTAGCGGCCCGATCTGGCCCACTCCGTCTCTCCTATTATCCTAGATTTAAGCGTGACGTTCCTTTTAAGCTTTGTCAGACGTAGAACCTACCGTGCCGTACCAGGAGAACACGCGGTATCAGCGCGTCTTGATCAGACATAATGCTGGGTGTCCTATTCTTAAATGGTAAATCTGTAGAAGGCACAAAGCCGCGGATCGATGAACCAGGTGAGGGGTAACGAGCAGATTGTTGCGGGGCTGCAGGGCTTAATTACTGCCACCCTGATCTACTCCCGTGACTTGTAACCTGCTGCACCCAACCGCAGGCTTCGACTCAATTAATCAACACAATACCTTGTCATGAATGCGGCAAGAAATGGCCGGTGTGAATTAGTAGAGCTATCACAGGGACTCTGCTCACGGGTTCTGCACTATAGCCTGATTTTCATCACACCAAACTGTCAAGTGTTTATCACTAAATCACCGTCATCTCTTCATTTGCGCCTAATTGGGACCTAGATTATCACGAACGAGTTCCGTTGAAGGGAGCTGTTGATCAATATACTGCCCATTCTATCCATGATTCTTCAGAGTCCGATAAAGGGGAACACCAGAGTCTGAGAATCGGGTCTCACCCCTTCACCCGTATTCTGAAGATGGGCTCACAATTCCAACCCCTTGGTCCAAAACTACATAATCCGTACTAGTACTAGCATTATCCCAGACCCTGGTTGCTGACACGTGAAAGTCTTTTGGCATAGACCACACGAGCTTGTCTGTCTGGGAGAAACCACCCAATCTAACCCAGTTAATCTAACTACTTTGTGTGTGGAAGACGTCATCCCTTTCACATCAGACCCCACTTACACCCGCACTCCCCTCAGCTCTAGTCACACTCAGCAGAACAACTTTGATTTAGACCACCTTGTATCTGATCATTTTCATTCAACCCCGCCAAGCATACAGCAGGGTTTCCTCTTCCCCTACTCGTTAGCACATCAATTGTTGTGAATCAAATAGGCACCTGAAACAATCAACACCACCACCCCTCTTCAGAAAAGGCAGAGAAAGAACCGAAGATACCTGCTCGGGGATAAGAAAATGCCATATAAGCCGCTCCGCCAGATCGCCGCCGAAAAAGCCCGCGGCAACAAGCCGGCCAACCCGTCGCAGCTCGGGGACCCGGTCGATCTCAAGGCCGAGACCAGCGACGAGCCGGACGAGGAGTTCGGGAGCCCGAGCCAGGAGCAGGTCGACGGCATCGGCACCAAGCTCAGCGTGCCGCGCTCGTCGCTCGAGGCGGACCCCAACCAGAAGGGGGAGGAGAAAGGGATCTGGGTCGGCCTCGGGGACGGGGCCGGGCCCATCGGCGGGGTGCGGAAAAAGGGGTCTAAGCTGTGAGGGAATGAGGAGCCGGGGATGCTGGAGAAGAGAGTGTCGTTGGGCTACCCAGGCACGGAATGAAAGGAGACCATGTCAGATGCGTCCCGGCAGGTTACAGAGAGAGAGAGTTTGATCCTGAGAAAGAAGTCTTACCCAATGCCGATCCGATTACATTACCCGATTGTGTGGCAGGGCGGGAAAAGTGAGGACGTGGAACGAGCCAGAAAACCCGCGTTTTTGATTGTGTCTGATCTATCAGGGGTACTTTCCATCCTACACATCCACCTGTCGTTGGCGTGAAGGTCAAGACAAAGAACAACTTCAGCATTTCTAGGGAATGTGAACTGCGGTACTGGTCATATCCCGGCTTCATCATGTGATTTCAATCCTTCGCAGTGCTCACCGTATGCGGAAATAGAGCGACGACAACTTTTGACTAACCTTCAGCTTGTCCCCACCTTTTCCAACACGGCCCGAACTTTTTTTTTTGGGCCATGAAAGCAGCTGAAGGGCGACCTAGTACGGTCAATCGTTAGCTTTCAGCGACAACTCACGCCTAACGGGCAGGGGAGGACTGGAATCTACAAGTTCTGTCATGGATCCTTTGTACATCGCAGCCCATGCAGGGCAACTACGGGTTTGTTGTGACGAGGTAACCCCCCCCCCCCCTTTTTTTTTTCCGGAATGCTTCTTTTTACTGTGCCCCAGGAATTGGTTAGCCTAGCTAACTCCCACCTCAGATTATCAATCTCAGCGCCCGAATTCTCGCCTCCAAAGTCCCGGACTCAGACTCGATCCTCTCTGGCCTCAACCGGGAGCTGCCATATGTTGCCTCCTCACTAGGGGAAATCCAGCAGATTTGGAAGACGCATGGTCCTACCCTCATGATGCACCCGGCTGCCGGGTTTGGCATGTGGTCCAGTGTCCAGAAGAACCTTGAAAGCGCCAACATCAGCTTTCAGGCAGTCAAGAGCAAGCTCATCCCCGTTCTGGAGAGCGTGGGCAAGAGGGGAGGCTTTCTCGGTATCAACTCGGGAGCATGGAAGTTTGGTCTGCGGGTCAGAGCCCTGGCCGTGTACCAAGAGCGCATCAGGGCTCACTACACAGCCTTTCGAATTGGCACGAACATGATGACCATGTATGTCCGCCTCGTCTCTCGGCCTAATGGCGTAACCATGCTGCGTTCTCTCTAACGGGGTCGGGCGTCTCAGATGCGTCGGCTCCGCTGATCGGCAGTCGTCTCTTGTTGCTCTCAACGGCCATATCCAGAGCCTGGCTGCCGCCAAGGGGTCGTTAAGTAAGGAGTCCTTTGTGGGAACGGACGAGGAGAAGGAGAGAAAGGAGCTGGAAATTACGTTAGAGTACCTTATCGCAGCTGCGCGGTCATTCCACTCCGGACAGCAACCCTACCCCGGAGTTCCGCAGCCGCAGTACTACCCCGGACAACAGCCGTACGCCGGCGTGCAACCACCGCAGGCGTACTCCTCGGAATACCAGGCATGCGCGGCTGGGCATCAACACCAACGGCCATACACACAGGCACCGCAGCCATCTATGGGAGGATGGGGAGGACAGCAGCAGCCATATCTACAGCCCCCTGCGCCGGCAGCCGCGATTAGCGCACCGAGCGGTCCTGCGCTGCCGGCATCCGGAGGTGCGACAAGCCCGGCGTTGCGACCAGCGTCTTGGATCGAAGAAGAGGAGGACGCCCACGGATCACTTCCTCCGCCGTCGTACGCGCAAGCCGTTGGCGGCGCGCAGCAGTTCGAGGGCGAAGTTGATGATGTTGACGAAGACGACGACCACGACGACGGCTACGGCGATGGACCCAGGCCGACCGCTTACCACATCGCGGCGCGGACGGGCGACTTCGACACGATCAAGCGGCTCGTCGCGAACGGGGAGGACCTGCACGTCACGGGCGAGATCGGACAGTCGCCGGCGTACTCGGCCGCGTGCAGCGGGCACGCCGAAATTCTCGAGTACCTCATCCAGCACGGGGGCGACTACACGTCCGGCAACGAGCACGGCTTCACCCCGCTCTGCGCCGCCGCCTGCTGGGGCCAGCCCGAGACGCTCCTGATTCTGCTGCGTTACGGGGCCGACCCGAGCGTGCCCTCGGTCGACGGACAGAGCCCGCTCTACAAGGCCGCCGAGAACGGCCACCTGAGCACGGTCCAGGTGCTCGTCGAGCACGGCGTCGACATCGACGACAGGCGGGCGCCCCGGAGGCAGACCCCCCTCAGCGTCGCAGCCGAGGAGGGCCACGCCCACGTCGTGGAGTACCTCGTGAAGCACGGCGCGGACCAGAGCATTCCCAACGAGTACGGGTGCACGCCGCTGAGGACTGCCGCTTTCTACGGCAAGACTGAGGTCGTGAGGGTCCTGCTGCAGCACGGGGTTGCTCCCTTGGACACCCCCTGCCAGTGGGGACAGACTCCCCTCCACTCGGCCGCCCGCAAGGGCCACACCGAGGCCGTCCGGCTGCTGCTCCAGTACGGGGCGGACGTCAACCGAGCCGGCGGCGACGAGGCCTGGGCTCCGCTGACCGCGGCGTCCGAGGAGGGCCACCTCGAGATCGCCCGGCTGCTCCTGTTGCGCGGCGCGGACACGCGGACCGCGACGTCGACCGGGCGCACGGCGCTCGAGCTCGCCGCGAGCAAGGGCCACACAGAGGTGGTGAGGGCGCTGCTCGAGCGCGGGGCGGACGTAACGGCCCGCACCGAACTCGGGGAGACGCCCCTCTGGTCGGCGGCGCACAACGGGCACGCGGCGGCCGCAGAACTGCTGCTTCAGCACCGGGCAGATCCCAACACGGCCACCAAGAAAGGGTGGACTCCCGTGGGGGCGGCGGCCTACCAGGGCCACCTGGACGTGGTGAGGCTGCTGCTGTCGCGGGGGGCGGACATCCGGATCCCGACGGCGACGGGCCGCCTGCCGCTCGAGGTTGCGGCGCACGAAGGGCAAGTCGAGGTGGTGCGGGCGCTCCTGCAGCACGGCGCCGACGTGACGGCCGCAGATGCGGTCGGCGACACGGCGCTGTACTCAGCGGCCGTCAACGGGCACGCCGCCATCGTCGACCTGATCCTGCAGCAGCCGCGTGTGCATGTCAACCGGGCCAACCGGAACAAGTGGACGCCGCTCCACGCCGCGGCCAGCAACGGGCACCTGGCCGTGGTCCGCTCGCTGCTGGCGCGCGGGGCCGCGGTGGCCACGCGCAACGACAGCGGCGTGTGCCCGCTGCACTCGGCCTGCTCGCACGGCCACCTCGAGATCGCGCGGGAGCTGCTGCGGCGGGGCGCCCTGGTGCACTCGCGCAGCAATATCGGGCAGACCCCGCTCACTGCTGCGGCCAGCAACGGGCACGCCGACGTGCTCGAGCTGCTGCTGGACCGCAACGCGGACCCGGACACGCGCGAGGGCGTCGACGGCGGCGACGGCCTGACGGCGCTGGGCCTGGCCGCGCGCGAGGGGTACCCGGACGCGGTGCGCGTGCTGCTCGCCCACGGGGCCCGCCCGGACGCCGCTAGCCCCGTCACGGCGTGGACGGCGCTGCACTGCGCCGCCGACAAGGGCCATGCCGAGATCGCGCAGATGCTGGTGCGCGCGGGCGCCGACGTGGGCGCCCTCAACTCCACCGGCTGGACGCCGCTTCACCTGGCAGCGCGGACCGGCAGCGCCGACACGGTCCGCTACCTCGCCTCGCTGAGCGCCTCTGCCGCCGCCGCCGCCGCCGCCGGGCCCAACGGTTGGACCCCGCTGCACTGGGCCGCCGACGGTGGCCACGTTGAGGCTGCGCTGGAGCTGCTGCGCGCCGGCGCCCGCCTGGGCATCAAAGATCGCAACGGCCGCACCCCCGAGGATCTCGCTCGCCTCAAGGGGTTCCGCGAGATGGAGCAGCTGTTCATGGAGCACGGGTTCCAGAATCTCCGGTTCTGATTGTTTCCTGCCATTCTACGTCTCCTTCCTTTTCTTCTATTTTGGTTGTCTTCGAATGAAAAAGGGAGGGGGTTTCGATGTGCACATGCATCTATCTCAATTTGTCAGCGAGACATATCAGCCCATCACCTGCTTCGGCGCCTGCGACTTTGCAGTCGTCCCGTACCGCCAAACTATGGAGTGATCGGGAATGAATGCTTGCGTGATGCTCGTCTCCTTCGGTCCAGGAACAAATGCTAAGAGAGCGTCACAGATATAAACTATTGCAGATAGAGATTAACCGGGAGTTGCAGGACGTTTGCTCGCCTCGTTAGGTTACTTTCTTTCCATTCTCAATCTCCGCACGCGAACTGGTCTCAAACTGTCAAATCCAGTAGTCTCCGGTGTACGGGGTGATCATATACCGGATCTCCAGGGGCAACTGGTATTTTTTGTTCGACTTCTCTGATGGGAAGTTCGGTCTCGTCACTCGCTCTCCGCCTCGCCACTCGCGACAGAGTCTCGATTTCGTGCCGTTAGCGATTCAAATCGACTCGAATTCCGTTCGCGCTTTCACCTGGACTCTCTTCTGTAGGAACAAGACTGGCAAGAGCAAAGCCGTGGATGCTGAATTTACTGATGCGTTTGGCGGGTTTGGCGGGCAGTGCATAGATAACAGATTGGATGGGGAGAGGATTGGGGGGAACACAAAGGCCGTTTGGACCCCACAGGCCATCAACGCTTCCAGCTCGGCCAGCTCTTAATTATGGATCATCACGATGAGGGAAGGCACCTCTGCGCCTTCCAACTTCCTTTTGGCGCCAGGCAGTCAACCTCGCCCTTCGCTTCTCCCAACTTCCACCGCGAATCCCAGGGCTCGCGCGCTCATCAATTGAAGCATCAACGTCCTCAAGACCCAGGCGCGGCGAGAAACACAGGCGAAACACAAAATCAATCGTCGGTTTCTGTTCTCCACTTTCTCTAGGCCCATTCTTTTCGTGGTATTTTGCTTACATCACTTCCCTGCAGCTTGAAGTGAGGCTATTGAGAAGAGACAAACTGGATCAAACGCGATGAGGATCACGGAAACAGATGCTTGACCGACTCAGCCGTGTCCAAAACGGTCTTGGGCCAGGGGATGTAGTCCTGCCCAGTGACCCTGACTGCCTTGCTTCCGTCGTACACGATGCCGTCTGGAGGGAACCGATAGTCCGGGAGGTAGCCCTCTCCAGGATTGCCCTTGTGGATGATGCCCGCTCTCTCCGGGTACGCCTCCCGCAGCAGGTCCGCAACCGCTTGGGCCGGCGAGTGGTGGCCGGCGAGGAGGTAGCGTTCGCCGTTGGTCGCCTCCGGATGGTCGACGGCGAAGACGACGAGGCGGGCCACGTCGCGCACGTCGACGTAATGGACCAGGGCGCCCTTACGGCCGGCCTCCTCCAGCGGCATGCCCGAGTACACCTCCGGGATGAGCCGGTTGGTCTTGTTGATGTCGTCGAACGTCGCCGGGGGCACGAGCGCCGGGCCAGCAACGAAGCTGTTTCGCTTGCGGTCAGCCTGGACAGACACGACTCGGTTGACGTGATTATGCGAAGAGAAGGCCAGGGAAAGGAGAGAAGAGATGCGAGGAAAGAAAGGGGAAAAAAGACAAATAATAAATAAAAGAAAGAAAGAAAGAAAGAAAGAAAGAAAGAATACTTACCAAGGGTTGATGGATGTGACGGTGAAGCTCGGCTTGTGCTCGTCCCGGAACGCCCACAACGCCTTCTCGGCCGCGGCTTTGCTTGCCGCGTAAATGATGGGGCCCGGCGTGGCCTTGCCCATCTGTGCTACTGCGGCCTCGGCCCAGTTGTTCCAGTCCGCTTCAGTGTAGGTGTATTGCTGCTCGTCGCGTTGCTGCAGCATGGCCGCGATCGAGGACATGAGCACAAAGGTCCTGATCTTGGGCTCCTTCACGGCCGACTCGAGCGCCCGTACCGTGCCGTTGACGGCGTTCTGGAGCACGGGTTCGGGGTCGGTAAAGTCAAAAGATATCGGGGAGGCAAGATGGGCCACGGCATTGACTCCTGTGGATGATTTCCGGCTAGGTCAGCTCATACTATCCCTGCCTCTCTCTCTCTCTCTCTTGTCTTGACAAACCCCAAAAAGAAAAGGGTTGAGACGCACCCTTGACTGCCTCGTCGAAAGCTCCAGGAGCGGTGATATCTGGCACCTCGACAAACTCGAGCTTGTCCGCATATTCAGACAGGATCTCCCTCGTTCTCTCGGCCGACTGGAGATTTCTCACTGCACCCCTGACCGAGTATCCTGCCTTGAGTAATGCTTCCACCGTACGGCCGGCGATGTACCCGTTGGCGCCGGTGACAAGCACAAGTCCCTTCGCCGTCATGACGAGGATATTGGCGATACTGGTAACAATATGAGCACGTAAATGTCGTGTAGGATGTGAGGACCGTCAAGTTAAGCAGAGCAGGAGAGTGCGATGGCTGAAGTGCCTATGCAGCCAGGAACACCTGGGAGGAACGCTGGGCATTTTATATAAGGGCTGTCAAGCATCATGGCCTTTTTTCTCTTCGTTCTTGTTCCGTGGTCTTCATAATCATGCCACTTCTTTTTTTTTACTGTATTATTCAACAATTCCTCGGAGTCTCAAGATTGTTTACTCATCGTGTTGCCGAACTGTGACGATTACTGATCACGGATGCATCACTAGTGTCATTACCCTAGTTCGATACCTTTCCAAACGGCTAACCCATACATGAAGATGTCTATTTTTGTTGTACATTCTCCTCATGCAAGGGCCGCCCACCTCAATGGCTACCCTCGAAGATCATTAATCGCGCCGTCTATTGCTGACAAATGATAAAATCCCACTAACATCCACAAACAAAGACAGGGGTATCACAGGAACAACACGTATTGGAACATTCATTCCAACTCAAATGCCTACAACCTGCAGTTGGTCCCACCCCACTTCCTCTCCAGCTCGGCCAGCGCGTCGAATAACCCCCGGCTGCCGCTCCCCTCCAGGACGCCGCGCTCGTGCCGGGGCACCTTGCTCAGCACAAAGTCCGACACGGACCTCTTGTCCCGGGCGTCCGGCCTGCCGATGCCGATCGAGACGCGCGCCCACTTGCCGGCCGGGTCGGCCTGGAGGGCTCCGTTGACGCTCTTGATGCCGTTGTGTCCGCGGTGGCTCCGCTTCCAGTCCCGGATCTTGACCACGCCCAGCTCCTCCTCGAGGTCGTCGTGCACCAGCACGAACCCGACCTCGGACGGCGCCAGCCCCCGCTCGCTCAGGTGCTCCCGGTACGCCCGGGCAACCCACGGCCCGGACACGTTCATGACGGCGGGGCTCTGCAGCAGCGAGTAGCGCGCCCCGATCGACGCCAGCGCGCTCGCCTTGCCGATCTGCGCCGGCGCGAACGGCGGCTGCTCCCGCCCGAGCGTCCTCTGCAGCGCCTCCAGCACCATGTGGCCCGCCGAGTGGTAGGTGTTGCGCAGCTCGCCCGGGTTGCCGAGGCTGACTACGAGGATCCGCCGTAGCGACATGGCGGCGTCTGACGGCTGGATGGGGAAGAGAATTTGTTCGGTGGTTTCGCCAGAGTCCGTCGCGCTGGGGAAGAATCGCTCTCTCTCTCTCTCTCTTGTCGTCCTCGGTGTCTTCTTCGGTGGCCAATGGCCCAGTTCAGCGGGCATAAAGGACGCTCTACCGGCAATGGTGTCTGGACGAATGACGGGATGAACCTAGCAGGCTTCTGATAACACAGAAATATGACAATTGAGCTGCTTTCCTGCTGCTGCTGCTGCTGCCGCTTCTGATGTGATCCGGTCTCTTTTTGGCGTTTGATACTGGTACTTCGATCGAGATAAACCAACGGCTGATTCGCGCGAACACGTGGAGGTTTGTCGGAAAGAACGGCGAGAACAAGGCAAAAAGAAAGAACGTTCTCAAAAAAGAGCGACTCCGACTCTTCCGATCGTTTATAATCCTTCCATGGAGGAGCCCTCCCGGCGCGTGAGTCACCGGCTCGTGAGGTTTGGCTGAGAGATGGGCTTGCGGCGGCTTTTTGCTCCAAGCAAGTACGTCCGTATGGTCTTACGGACTGGTTACAGCACGTGCCGAATTCGCCGGCAGAGGCCCACTTCTGCGACCCACCCGCCGAGGACGTGGGGCAATCTGTGGCTTGCCAGCCTCACCCAGCGCTGACGTCGTCGGTGCCCAGTCACCGTTGCGCGGGGCTCAGGCCTGGGAACGGTGGCACTGCCACAAGCAACTTCGTCACTCCATCTGTCCAAACCCAGGCACGGCATGCTTTCCATGTTTCGGGCAATCACGCGGAGGCGCATAGTTTGGTAAACCATCAACTCCACGACATCCATTCACGTTTGCCTCTCGTTCCTTCTCTTTTCCTGCCTTGTAACAGACATTTTCACGACTCTTAACAGCCGGATAACCCCCATTTCTGCGTGCAGAGGAGTATCAGAAATCTGCAAACATGTCCTGGGCGGGTACCTGACCCAGCTGGTAGCTTCGCTCTCCCGACCCCGATGCTGATTTCGAAATGCAGGCTTCAAAAAGAATGTCAACCGCGCGACGACGCAGGTGATGATGAAGACCGGTTCGTCCCGACCGCGCCGACTCTGCGATGTCCGAAAATGACTGCGCCGTGGCTGACACGAGAGACCGAATTAGGCCATGTCGAAAAGACAAACGACCGGGATTATGAAGTCGAAGAGAGGTACGTTCCGGTACTCGAACGCCAGGTATTGAAGGATTGGATGCTGAGCAGGATTTCTAGGCGGTTCAAAACAATGGAGGCGGCATCGTTGCGGTTACAAAAGGAGGCCAAGGGATATCTCGACTCATTACGAGGTGCGCCCCTCTTGACGACCGTTGTGGATGGAGCGAGCCCGATGCTGACCCGGGCCTCTTTTTTGCAGCCATGACCGCTTCTCAGATGCGAATCGCCGAGACGATAGATGCGTTTTACGGCGACTCCGGCGCGAAGGACGGCGTGAGCAGGAGCTACAAGCAGGCGGTGGAAGATCTCGACTCCGAGACAATCAAGGCCCTGGATGGGCCATACCGGACAACAGTTCTGGAACCAATCTCGCGCTTTTGCGCTTATTTCCCCGACGTAAACGAATGTGCGTCGGCTGCTCCATCCAGTCTATCCCATTCGCCCCCAACACCCCCCTCCCCCCACAAAACCTCTTCGTCTCTCTCTTTTCTCTCTCTCTCTCTCTCTCTTTCATCTAGCAGCCGTTTCTCTGACAATTACGGCACCAGGCATCAAAAAGCGCGGCCACAAGCTCCTCGACTACGACGCGCTCCGCGCCAAGGTGAAGAAGCTGGTCGAGAAGCCGGACAAGGACGTGACCAAGCTCCCGCGCGCCGAGAAGGAGATGGAGATGGCCAAGGCGGCCTACGAGCAGCTCAACGAGCAGTTGTGCTCCGAGCTGCCGCAGCTCATCGACCTCCGCGTGCCGTATCTAGACCCGTCGTTCGAGGCCCTCGTCAAGATCCAGCTGCGGTTCTGCGCAGAGGCCTACAGCCGCATGGCCCAGGTCCAGCAGTACCTCGACGCCGACACTCGGGAACAGTACGCCCAGGGCCATTTGGACACGAGGGTGGAACAGGTGCTGCAGGAAATCAGGGAGCTAAGCATCAGCGGGACAGTCTGATCTCTTTTCTACTGGAGTATGAAGAGGGGACACCGTATGGAACGTGGGCGGACTTTTTGACCCTTATACGGCAATTGGCGAGCGGTCGAGATCACGCTTCTACTTTATTTTTCGGCGTACCGGTTTGGCGTTGGGCTAAATCATACAGAGGGATCCCGGCGTACACATAGGGGTGTGTAACTGAAAATGATGTGCATTTGGGAGAGACGTGAGTCGTTATGCGACGTGACGAGGCATATGTCGACATGATAAGCATATTTTTCCTGCTTTGTCTTGGGACTGTTGTTTCTGGTGCTCTCCGTGAGACGGATCTGGCGAGGAGTTCTGGCTCGCAAGCTACGACGAGGAAATTGGAAGTCTGTCAAATTGTTCGAGAACCTGGGACCCGGAGCGAGACTGAAATACAGGGGCCACTCCGCTCTGCACGGGAGATCGTCTGTGTGCGGTGCACCGCCCCATTGACGTAACACACCGAGCTGTGGGATCGTCGGAAGCGAGATGGGAGGGTACAAATTCGGTACAACTGATGATGCAAGGGCATGACTGGCTGCCCGTTAAGCCGAAGAGGTGCATTCGTATTCAGATCTTGGTAATGCTGCCAAAGAAAGCTACCCGGCATGATGTCGAGTTGAACAAAGAACACGCCACTGGAAGTTGGCGGACCAGTCGCGTCACCGATAACTATTGTGCTGGACCAAAGATCATGGGTAACGTTAAGAGTCGGTAAATAAAGAGAGCCTGCTCGATCTGTGCCAATTCCAGGTTGCCCTACACTGCACCAGTGCATTATCTGCGGCAGTGTACGGAGTACACTATGGTAATCCGTAGTCCGTACGGCACACCGCACATCTGAACATCCGAGTCGGCGCCGATTGTCGATCCAACGACTCGAGCGTCAGAGTTGGGGCTGAAACGGCCTCAATGACCGGGGTGCTCCGTGTGGCCGGCTGGGTTGGCATGTTTCGGGGCGCCATGAAGCGGCGGTTTCGATTGGCGGCCAACCCCTGCATTGGAGGCTCACGGATCTCTCCTGCGGTTGCTGCTCGCTTCGGGCTATCAGCAAGGGCTCTTCTTTCGACTCAAACCCCCATCAGAATGAGAGCCCACAGAGCCGCGATTTTCTCATCCCATCAACTCAATTCCTCTGCTTGTTGAAGGTTAGCACTCCGCACTACTCCGTAGAGTGGCAGCATTAGCGTTCAACCACAACGTCAGGTAAACATGTACCCGTTACTTCAAGCTATCGGAAAAAAAATAACCTGCATGGATCCTACCCGTAGGAGTCCGACATGATGCATTCCGAAACCGTATGACGGGTTCTCATCCAGGAAAGAATAAGTTCGCAAGAGTCTCTGCATCCCAGTGACAGTGTTTTACATAATGATGACCATCCGCGTCTCGCCGTGGAACGGGAGGGCGGTGCTAGCGAACAGATTGCTGCGCCTCAAAGAGTGGTTCGCTAAGATGGCCCCGACTGATCGGAAACCCTGTCCCCGAGTGTCGCCATGAGTCGCTGCTTGCCATACGATCGTCTTCCCCACCGTTTCCATCAAGCGGCGGAGGCAAAGGACGGACAGTCCAGGAGGGACCATCTTCCCCAACAATGCCGGGACGCGCGTTCTAGCGGAGACGGAATATTTTGTCGGAGTGCGGGTCACTAAATGTTACAAAGGGCCTTTATTCAAAAAAAAAAGAAAAAAAAAGAATGAAAGCCTGTGTGTATCCGTAATTATATACAAAAGCCGCCGACAAGCAATGTCTTCAACACTCTCGAAGAAATGTTGTTAATGCCAGACCATTGGCATTATTCGATCGTCGATCATCGTCATCGGTTGACTGTTCCGTGCCGCCTCTTGGCAGCCAGGCACAGTTGCAGCTGCACCCCAAGCCAAGCTCTGCAGCATTAGTTAGTTACTGAGTAGTGTACTGGCCTGGAACCCCTGCCAGAAACGCTGACCAGGGTCTCCCGCTCAACCGTTTGAGGAGCGAGTTTCGCATCCGGAGGCCCAGATCCAATTGTTACTGCCACCCCTTAACTAACCCTCAACGGCCACGTTCGTTACTTTACATAGTAATCAAGAATGGTCTCCCACTCGGTCGACCTCTTCAGACTCTCATTCTTTTCTCTCGTTCCATGGTGAGCCCAACGCGCAAGCTGGGTTGCCCGACATTTACAATACCCTAGCTCAGACCCCTGTCGCTGCTTGTCACTCGTTCGCGAGATTCGACCGCCAGCCAACCATCACGCCAAAATATTAGGGAGGTTGGTGAGCCTGCTGTGTGCTGGCAGTTTCCTCCACAGAAAGCAATAAAGACACACCGGAGCCGGCTCCTGTCAGAGAAGACAATACCTCGGACTTTCTCTTAAGGGAACCTCCCATCAATACCGTCTTTTCGCACTTCCGATAACGACAACATAGCCGCCATGCATATCACCAAGAAGTTCGACCGCGCCTTTCAGTGGGCCGGTGAGAAGATGGGCGGCGAGGCCAAGACCACCATGTCAGAAGAATTCAAGATGCTCGAGACCGAGATGGCACTGCGCTTCGATGGTAAGTTGCCCGTTTGTTCCTCCTGCAGCCCAGCAGCAAGACCAACCGTCTGACAACATCCCAGGCATGGAACGTCTCCAGAGATCCATGAACCAGTACGTCAAGTGGATGGGCCGACACCTCGACGCTTCGGAGGACAAAGAGAAAGCGCTCCCTGTGGGATACTTGGGCCGTACCATGGCCAACCACGGCGAGGAGTTCCAAGCGGACTCCGAGTTTGGGAACTGCCTCATAACGATGGGTCGCGCCAACGAACGGCTGTCGGCCATCCAGGAGGCCTTTGTTGCTGATGCCACTGCCTCTTGGCTGGGATCCCTCGAGAGATCCTTGGCCATGATGAAGGAGTACCAGGTCGGTCCCGGCCCCCAACTGCTCTGCGGCCGTCCAGTTCACTAACAGTCTCATTCAGGCCGCCCGTAAGAAGCTTGAGAGCCGTCGGCTGGACTACGACGCAAGCATCAGCAAGCTCCAAAAAGCAAAGCGTGACGATTTTCGTCTTGAAGAGGAACTCCGGGCCGCGAAGGTCAAGTATGAAGAGTCGACCGAAGACGTCCTCCGCCGCATGCAAGACATTCAGGAAGCTGAAGCGGACAACACCCGGGATTTGACCCGTTTCCTGGACGCTGAGCTTGAATACCACGAGCGGTGTGCGGAGGAGCTCCGTCGCGTCCGCCAAAACTGGCCCGCCACGTCCTCTTCAAGCTACAGCCCTGTCAAACCCCGCGCAGCCTTTCGCAACCGCTCCGCCACCACGGGCAGTTCCACCGAGCGCCTGTCCCGCGCAGCGACTTTCGACGAGTCGAGCGCGCCGCCGGTCCGCATGCCCATCCGCCCCGCACACTCGCGCGTTCAGTCCTCGCCGCAGAAGGTCGACGGGCCCGTCCGGCCGACAATTGGCAGCAAACCAAACACCAGCGGCGCCAGCATTCAAGGTGATGCCATCATCAGCCGCGAGCGCGGCGCCAGTATGAGCAGTATCGCGACCCCGTCCCCGATCAACGACGTGAGCGCTCTTCGCGGAAAGCTGCGCCCCATCAGCAGGATCTTCAGTTCCGGAAACACGACGCGGGACCACGGCAACAACAGCAACAACAACAACAACAGCAGCAGCAGCAGCAGCAATAGTAATAAAAACGACGTCTTTGCCGATGGCTACAGCGACGGCGACGACACGGCGAGCGATGCGGGCAGCCCGAACTGGAGCAACCGGAGCACCAGCTCGGCTGCCAGCAGCGTTGGGAGTCTGAGTCGGAGTCCGAGTGAAATCACGGTGACGGGCGTCAAGAAGGCACCGCCCCCGCCGCCCCCGAGCAGGGCCAAAAAGCCGCCCCCGCCCGTGCCTGCGAGAGGGGGGGTTGGGTACTGATCGTGGAATCTAAGAGGAACTTACTATTGGGCATGGTCAACTCGAATGATGGACGGTACATCACGAAGAAAAATATGGCTCGGTTTGACGGCGTTCTGGTGTCTCTTGGTGTCGGCATCATTTTTGGTTTCGCGGACTGGCTCCGCCTGGTTCTGGGAGGGAGGGAGAGAGGCGTCTGTCTTCCAAAGTAAAGAGTACCAGTTATGATATGAAGATAAGGACAGAGTCGTCTATGCGGGCTGCAAGGTACAAATCGCGATAACTTCGTATGCTTCAGATCTTTAGCTTCCCGATCGGGAATGCTTCACCCCTTGGATACGGTAGGTGGTATGTGGCACTCCGCAGTTCACGCACCCCAGGCCTGCGGCGCGGCGATCCAAGCGGACCGGCTGCGGCACCCCTGCCGCCAAGAGGCGCTAAACTGTACCGCCGCCACGGGGGCTGGGTGGGGAGGTCCACACCTCGATTCCGCAACTCTACCCTAGGATTAGTGTACGCTTAGTGCCACCTCTTGCAGACCGTGACGCCAACTGAATCGCCGAGCCTCCCTTTGCTTCCCGCACCACCCGCCGAGAGGATCGCTGCCATGGCTACCGAAGATGAGCGGTACCGTCAGTCGTCGCAGTACCAGCTGTGGTCTTTCTCGCCCGCCCAGCTGGCCGAGATGCGAGAGAAGACCAACGCCGCGGCCCGCGCGCGAATCGCCGAACGCCTATCTTCGCTCCCTGCCCACTCCAACAGCACGTCTACCCCATCCTCGAGCGTGAACACTCCCGATCCCGATGGCACACCCGCCCCGGCGCTCCCCGAGTTTCTCACCGCCGCAGAAGAAGCACAGCTGGTAACCTTCTTTACCTCGGAGCTGTTGCGGGCGGGCGACCATGCCGAGATGTCGGACGAGATCAAGGCGACCGCGGCCGCCTTCTTCCGGAGATTCTACGTTACAAATAGCATAATGACATACCCACCCCAGGAGATGTTGATAGTGGCCTTGTTCTTTGGGTGCAAAGCGGAGGGGTCCTTCGTGAGCATCTCAGAGTGAGCACTTCGCCCCATCCCCCCCCCCCCCCCCAGGGTTCGAATAAACGCATACGGCTGACCACACGGTTTTCAGTTTTGTCAAGACGTTTGGGAAAGATAACCCAGAAGAAGTTCTGGCAGGCGAGTTCCTACTCTGCCAGGGCCTTCGGTTCGCCATTGACGTGAAGCACCCTTTCCGCGCCCTGCGCGGGGCCTTGATGGAGCTCGCCGCTCTCCCCGACATTGACGTAGGTGCATCTCCCGGACGCGGACCCTTCGGATAGTTTTGTGCACTGACTGACATCTCCATCTGAAACGCAGCGAGCCCGCCTGGGTGCGGCAGAGACCCGTGCTCGCGAAATCCTGCGCTTCAGCCCCCTCATCACGGACGCCTACTTCCACTACACCCCCAGCCAGATCATGCTTGCCGCGCTCTCCCTCGCAGACCGCGGCCTCGCCGAGCGCCTCATAACGAAGACCTTTCACCACGTCTCCCCGCCCCCCGACTCCGGCGCCGACACACCTTCTGCTTCCGGGACCGACTCCGGGGGCGCCGCCGCTCCTTCCAAGACTCCTGCCGTCCGCCCCGGCGAAGACAAAGCGCAAATCATCGGCTCCCACCTCCGCGATAAAGTCCTCGGAACCATCGAAGCCTGCCGGGAAATGCTGGCGAAGGAGCTTCCCGAGCGGAGGGAACACTGGACAAATGTACAGAGATCTATATACCCCGTCTCCGTTCCTAACTGCCTACCTCCTTTTCTCTCCTTCCCTCCTCGTCAACCCCGCTTGGTCGATGAAGTCAACCTGTTTTGCACCAACCCGACACTAACCACAAAATCCATATAGAAAGCCGTGATCAAGGCGCAGATCACCCCTCTCCGCAAGAAGCTCAACAAGTGTCGCGACCCGGAGCGCTGGAACTTGATCGAGCTGCAGCGGATGCGGCGCCAGCAGGCCTCAAAGAAGGCCGACTCCGAAGACGATGATCCCGATGACCGCAAAGACGGTGGCAACACGTTGCAGAGCGACGCGGCCGTGTTTGGGGAGCCGCTGGCTGCCTCGCGGGATAATAAGCGGAGGAAGGTCCAAGGGAACGGGACAGGGCTGGATGATCCTTTCGGTGGCCCTTTGTGACGCTTCCCCCCCTGTTGATATTCCGGGCAGCATACTGGGAAGATGGCATATGGGTCACGGCGTTCTTGTGGGGCATTGGGGTGCTTGTTTTTATACTAAAAGGCATGGCGTTCTTGCGAGAGAAATCCTGGAATTCGAATCAGAAACATTCATGAGAGGGAAGCATTCTGGGCGCCACAGGCCTGGACTGATAATAATGACAGGAATTGCGCCTTCTTGCGTTGTCCTGGGGTTCAACTCCCAATCCAGCAGGCTATTGATTCTGTGCGGGATCAGCCAGAAAAGGCAACGCAAAGAGCCGAACCGAGGTTCATCAGCTGTCGGTGTCCATCTGCCCGAGCCAGCCGGAACACCTCGCGTAAATGCTACTGCGTAGAGCCTGCCTGCCAGCACTGTTCGTTGGCGTTGGGTGACGAAAACTCTACCCCACAGGAAAGCATGAAATGCAGGAAATAGACTCTGAAGTGAGCTGATACGGTAGCATCAAAAACAACGTTCGCTGGGACTGCTTCGTCGTCGATCAAAACAAAACAAAACAAGAATTGGCCTCCTTCTCCCCCCCTCCAAAAAAATTGTGAGTCCATATTCTCGCTGGCATTCCGATGGTCAGACATGGCTAAGCAGGGCCAGACGGGCAAGCTGCCGACGGTAGCTTCGCACAGAATGCTTGTGGAAACAACGCCGGAGTGGGCCGAACGTTGGGGCGTACTCGCTATTAGTTGATAAACCCATGCCGCTTCAGCTGGCTTTCAAGACTCGCAACGGCCTCTCCTATCCCTGGCTCCTTCCCGGTCTGCTTTTCCCAGTTGCGTACCGTTTCCATTATCATCCCCGCCCTGAGCCTGAAGTGCTCGCGGACGATGTCGCCAAATATGGGGTCGTCTTCTTCTGGAGGAGACTGGCAAGGCGGAGGGGGGGTTGGCTCGGGAGTTGTATAAAATGAGAGCTCATCCGGGATGAACGGGGATATCATTGGACTGCTTAACAGCTCAATAGGCATCAGGGAATGTATGTGGTTGGTAAGAGTGGACTGCAAATGTGAGAGAACAGCTGGTATTTGGCTTGACTTGGGTTGATTCGCCGTCCAGCCGTCCAGCTGACTCTGCGAGCCTGTGGTTGATGCCGGAGTTGCCATTGAAGTGCTTGGAGGCGCGTAGGTGGTAGAGTTTCCGGTTTTTCCCTGGACAGGCAGCTGAGCGCTTGGGTGCGAATTGGCGGGCATTGATTGCTGATGGAGGGCCCCAGTCAAGTGATCAGTGGCTTCCCTGGGTCCTGGCTGACTATCGTGCGCCGTGACCTGAGGCGGATGTTTTGGAGCTAAGGGTTGTTCGGTCGTTTCTTGGGACTGTTGCAGGGGTGCCGTCTCTTTAGGGGCCGATGTGTGGGTTGCCACGGAAGGCTGGGTAGGACCAGCTAACCGTTCTGCCAACCATGAGTTCAAGGCGTACCGGACGGTTAGGTGCTCAATATTCCTGTTGTACGCTTGGACTCGTGCGGGATCATTATGGTATTCGAAGCCAGGCTCGTTGTAGTAGGGTTGATCGTTGAAAATCATGGCTAGTAATTAACACTGGTTATCGCTTTGCTTAACCTTACTGCTGACAACAAGAGCCCTACCTTGTATCGAAACCAAGAGCTGCAGAATAGACGAGCCGTCCGGTTCCCATGGTTGGCCATCCCATGTCCCCAGCAATGAGAAGCAGACTAATCATCATAGGTTAATTAGTTAGTTGAGTCAGATTGGAGGACCCGGTGGGTTGCAGGCAGGTCGGTGGGTATCATCGAATTGGGCAAAACATACTCTTGCCAGTGTTGTACAGATTCGGGTTGAAGCGAACGCGCCCGCCTCCTGTTGTTCGAAAGAACATCTTCGGTGGTCGTTGTGGGAAGTCGCTGCCGCAAAACATGTCAAACTCGAACAGACCGTGCTCGTAGGGAGTGTCGGCTGGGCCAACAATCAAGACCTTCAGCACATCGAGGCGGCTTTCACCGTGCCGAACGTAAATCCCTTGAGGAAGATCGGCGCTTAAGGACGAGACTTGAGCGAGGAGCTTTCTCATCCTGCCCGGTGCATGCTCTGACTTTTCTGCCTCTCGTGCCTCCTTCTCGTAGCAGGAACTGCTCACAATCAAGTCATCCGAAACTTCCTTAACACAGTTTTTCCGGTGAAACTCGGCTGCTCTTGTCAACCCCTCCTGATGTGCCACATCCCGAGCTACTTTGTCGGCGTCTGCACGCATCCTGCGCGTGGCGACATTTGTGGTTGGTATGGTTAAGGACGAGGAAACTGGTCCGCGGGCCGGGTCGACTTCCTCGATCGCGAGCCGCGAGCGAAGAACGGAAAGACCGTCGGAGAGGGTGCAGATTCGTTGCACCATCTCAAGCAGCCTTCCTCCCTCCTCCTCCCCATCAATGTTTGCAATGCGGCGGGACGCTTCGATATACTTGCGACAAGGGGCCGCCAGATGCTCCGTGATGGTAGACAGGGATTGTGCGGTCTCGTACGCAGTAGTAACCCTGGTGGCCCGTCCCTTTGAGGTTCTTCCTAGAATGAAGTGGGGCAGTCGCTCTCCCAGGGGGAAAAGGATCCTTTCACGGACGAGAAATGGGCGGGTACTGTTATGGCTCAAGACGGTTTCCATGAAGTCCAAAACTGCTGCTATAGGGTCGTATTGCTTGGTCATCTCCTCGATCGAAGCGTACCTAAGCAATTCGGAAGCATGTTCCAATATTGGACTTCTCCACAGCATCTCGGAGACGGCCGGCTGAGGGAGACGATCGAATGCCGTTGCCTCCCTTTTGCCCGAGGGCAGGACCGACGAAAGAGCCTCAAAGTAGAGCTGCAATTCGCGGGTGCTGCGGTCAGCATCTTGCAAACCTGGACCAACCTTCTTCTCCCGCTTCGGGAAGCTGTCTCCGTATCCTGTGCCTTTGGAGAGCTGCGACTGCCAGTTTCGACTTCTGCTCTTCGCTGCGAACGGCCCCAGGCTCGATGACGATTCCGCCTTTGGGTAACATATCTTGATTGCTCGCTTGGACGATGGCGATGACGGAGTTGTTGCTTCAAGGCCACAGAGAAGAGAAAAAATGAGAAAAAAGCGACCCTGGTCACAACACCAGGCGGTTTGGAAGTGTTTGCTTGAGACCACATGCTTGAGGGTAGGTGTTGCGCTACCGGGGTAATATCTGAGGCACTCTGCGCAAAACCATCCCTTGCACCTAGAACAGAAGGAAAGTGGGTGGAGATACCCTGATTTGGTCAACTTCTGTTGGATCTGGGGAACGGAATGATGGGCTTACGCGACTCTTTTAGCATTTTCCCTGTCCTTCTGATAAGGTCGGCGGCGTCGGTCTCGATGGGCGTTTTGCAGGCAGCGCAAGATCTGGTTCTCAGACGCTTGCGATACTCGGCTAACAGGTCAACACCAACTCTCCGGTCTTGGGCACTTTTCTTCGACGCTGGAGAGGGCCCATCCTGGCGAGTCAGCTTCTCTTGCAGAAGCCCAGCAACTTTTCGGTCGCTACCATCTTGGGTCCATTGCTTTCGAGTGCTGTTTGCCGCTTCAGAAGGGAAGAGCGAGGGCTCCATCGGAGATATCATCGGAGGGATGTGGACGCTATTCGAGTTTCCAGTCGGCAAGCTAAAAAGCTCCTCTAGATCGTAGTCGACACTCGAAGGGGAACTCATAAGATCTTGAAGTTGGGAAGCACGATTAGCACTTGACAAACATGCACTGAGGCTTTCTACAAACGGTTGAAAGATGTGGAAGGCTAGTGATCGTCGCAACCTGTCGGAATAAAGCGTCACTAACCGATGGGGCTCTCTATCGATCCTTGGTGACATTCGTCCCCTTGAGGAGCCGGGCCGATACCTGATTGATGCTGGTTACCCATGGTTGGGTGGCTTGACGACAACAATACGTGGGCAGGATTGGCGGCTAGTGGAGAAGGGAATGAAAGAGGCGGAGCAGATGGGAAATCTGAGGGCTGGTGCATCTGTGGACTTTCTGAAGGAAGTCAGTCGTGGTGTCGCATATTCTGTAGTGGTTCGGGGCTTGAACGCCTTACCTGCATCTGTATTCGTCCCGGTGCGCGGCTGATTGGACACCTGGGAGCCCTGGAACGTGCTGCTCTCCCGGTCAATGCGCCTTTGGAGCACAGCGCGCCACCGTCGAGTTGTTTTGTGTAGTCTACTTCGCAAAGAGGGCATTGTTGAAAAGGATGCTCGCCTCAGACAGAACCAGATCGGTGCATCGAAACGTTATACAGCGGCGGAGTGACGTTACCAAGCGCAAAGAGCCGCAACCCAAGACGCCGGTTGGGCTGTGGCAGGGAATGAAGGATGTCCGACATGGGTAGGCTTTGGAAGCCCCAGTCGCATGGCGCGACCCCGACCTGGAGATGGCTTTGGGCAGCAGAAGGCGTAGGAGGGTTCCAATCGTTTTATCGCCTCGTCCCTGGCGTTTTGCAGCTGAGGGTTCTGAGAGCTCTCGTCAGTCTTGGCCCCGCTGATGGTGGTCGCAAGGCATCGGAGTTGAAAGCCGGTGAGGGGTCGGCTCAAAGCGTCAAAAGGAGCAGGAGCGAGTCAGCTGTTCCTACGGCTGGGGAATGATGCGTGATTAAAGATATGATGGAAGAGGAGAGTACGAAAGCTCGGTTAGTTATTCACCCAAACCCTGGTAAATTCATCGGAAGCGTCGAAGTATATTAATTACAAGCATGTACGATCATGAACGAACTCAGTCTATACACCATCACAGACTCGAAAGTCAAGTGCACTGGCAGTCATTTTCGGCTGCAGTCGGATCGATGACGCTTAGGCTTTGGTGACTGCCAGTGTCATTGTTGGAACCGGATTTCCAAGGTTGGATTTGCCGGGCTGGTCGCAACTGCCCACAAAAGTTCGTGTGCGGAGAGGTTGCCTGCAGGCTGCTGCGTCACGGGAGCTGGGAGGGGTCGATAATGTGGCTGCTGATTGGGAAGCCAGGTCAGTTTGCTCATTGTGTAAGAAAGACCTCATTTGTCTGTCTCTCGGTTCGGTAGCCCAAGGAGGTCCCAACCAGCCCAGTTATTACCAAGCTAATTATGTTTGCTTTCGGCTCGTCTGTTTGGCTCTTGAAAACAGCTTTGATAGGAGGTATGCCTGCTGGCAGTAATTATTATATTGCCATTCATTGCACCCGCAGACCTCTTCGTGTGCAGAAGGATCTGCGTCGAGATCTTGGCGTCTACGTCGATTATGTTAATTATAATTATCGGAACGATCAGAGGTGGTGACATTCTCCATCGTCAATGACAATCGAACTTGTCAGAAGCTGTAGAGCTTCTAAGAGTATTAGTATTAGCCACACGCATGCCACAGTTGTATGAGGCTGTTCAACGCATTGGCCAGTTCCTTTGTCTATAAATATCACTCGTTTTTGTCTCCTTTGTAGATAGTTCAACAAGGCACTTTTCCTTCTTTCAAGCCACCCACTGTAGACGCTATTTCCAACGCTTCCGGAGCTCACCACTGCGTTCGGCAGAACTTAAATGTCTTAAATAGGCCGTCAGGCGATTCCTATGGCCGATGCCGTTTAATTATAGTTTCCCTGGCCGCCCCTCTCTCAGTGTTCCATTGTTAGGGAAGACTTTTCAGCTGCTATATTTGCAGCGGTACCGATGACAACTAAGTTAAATAAGACAATCCGGGTTCTTCAGGGATACGTTTTCGCTGGCCATAATTCTTGATTGCAGTAGGGACTGTTTCCAGAGCAATAATAGTTTGACCGCTAGCACTGTCACTACGCGAGGTTCCTCGAGTGTAATAAAGACTGGTAAGCTTTCGAATAATTTAGGCCAAAGTCAAAACGTGAAGGAAAAAACATCCTTGTAATGAGTCCTTGGTTCATAGGACCAGGAAGGGAGAAAGCATAATTATTAGGTATAAAAGCTAGTCCAAGAACAGAAGTGAGGCAGCGGGGCGGGGGAGATCTAGTGGCCTTGCAAACCGCGACCACAAAGCCAGTATTTGGCGGCCAACCAAGGACACATTACAGAGTTCCAGGAGCATGAACACCGTTCTTTATAAGCCGTCCTGATTTGAGGGGAGAGATGCCTACTCTGGGTAATTAAGCATACTAAGAGACCCGTATTTCTGGTAGGAGGGCCGCTTTCAATCAGGTAGTCAAAGTTACAAAGAACTAGTAACGAGGCTTAGGACCGTAAGCTTCTTAAGATGACCTCTAGGGAGGATTATCATAGAAGTAGGGTTATACTTGCGCTGACCGTGTTCTTCCACTTTGACATCATTTCTCTTCGCCAATAAATAGGCTGCCGATACTAACCCTAGGTGACTATTATAGTTAATTACCCTAGGTTGTCACATTGCCAGCATTCCGTCACCTCTCCGTATAATGCTCGCTATCAGCACAGAGCACCTTTTCGGTGTTCTAGGTACTAGGTTTGATTGTAGCTGCTATACTAGTTCTCGATATGCTGGCTTGGAAGACATTGCAAAACCATATAGCTCAGATTCTGTATCCCGACGGGTGGGGTTTGCATGACGAAAGACTGACACTGATAACTACTAGTTAGGGGCACTACATCACGTAGTACAGGGTGCCACTCCAAGTCCGTATAACGGGATCATACTTGGTGTGCATCTTAGTATAGATATGTAGGTTCAATTCCCCACAACATTAGCGCCATAGTCGGGCGGCTACGGATTCACTACCGGAACAATTCGGGCCTTATATAGCAGCAAGCAGCGACGCTTTTGCTGTGTTCCACACTCGTAGAGGCTATAACGCGTGGCTAGCTCGCAGCTGGCGCTGGGCAAAAGCCAAGTGCGAAGATAAGGTGATTGCCAAGAGATAACGAAGCGAGTAAGGGTATGGCGGGCGGGCATTTGCGCAGAGTGATTAGCGGCAACGATTGTTAATAAGGTTGAACACAAAAAGAAAACACCAGGAAAGTGAACTTATCACCCGATCATCTAAACAATCACGCCTGCCTGTAAAAAAAAAAGTCGCAACTAACTCCGTACAGGTGCATGCTGCGCGTTGGTGAACGTTTTAGTGTCCCCGCCAGATTGTTTGCTCATGTCACTCGACCCATGGACTTGGAACGATCTGAAATGGACGGCTCCTACATGGCAGATGCCTCGCTTAAAGTCTCAGAGGCGGCTTATCAATTAGACTTGGATCCAGCTAACTAACGTTTAACTAAGTCAGTGGTCGTTCCTGTCTTGCCCTGATGATCGTCCAAAGACCCACTTTCTGTATTACTACTTGTGATCCTGCATCGTTATCCTGTATTGTACTGTACTGTTACACAGGCCTTAAGCACAGGACTCGTTGCGCTCTAAACCACGCAACACACGCTCTTTGTACCGCAATCTGTTCTTAACCATGATGCTGCAATAGCCACAATAGAGTCCACCTCCTCGAGTCTCCGCAAAATTTCACAACTGCCCTGTGAATGGAAGTGGGAGGCCCGAGATTCGAGATCAAACGAACGATGGGGATGATGGGATACCATTCATGACCCCCACTGTTCCTGTTCGGTTAACCCCCAATGTGCGAACGCGCGAACGTGCGAATGTGCGAATGGGAGTGCAGGTCCCTGTTCTTATCAGCAGCCCCACCCAGCTCGTCGACCTGGGCCGCAGCCAAGAAGGAGGGTGCTCAGAAATGGCATACGAGGAGATGATATTGGCTGATGGTCTTATCAGTCTGCAGCATGGATGAACGAAGCAAGATCCCAAAGCTGGGGAAAGCTCGGGGATGAGCCCGGGAGAGCTTTGGGACCCGTCTCAAATCCTGGGAGGGTGGCAGCCTATTTGACCCTGCCGATTCCTCGCCATCCAGACAAGTCGGGGTTCCAATTGCTTCCTGCCTGCTTTTCTTCCGAGACGAACCCAAAGACCGCCGACCTCGGTCTCCTTCATCGAATACATTTCCGCTGGGTCGCTTACGGAAAACCTCGTCCCGCTACTGCCATGTCAGCCGGGCCCGTCGACGAATATACGGGCGTCGAGGGCGTTGCCGACCCCGGCGGCAACTCCCTGACCCAAAATCTCAACGTCTACTACTCGGTAAAAAAAAGCCCTGCGATTCATCTGAGGTTGGCGTTCCCGAGTGCTCTCCGCTTACCTGTTCTTCTCCCAGGATGGCGACTTCGCGTGGATCATGACGTGCTCGGCCCTCGTCCTCCTCATGGTCCCGGGCGTCGGCTTCTTCTATAGCGGTCTCGCACGCCGCAAGTCGGCGCTGGCTCTCATATGGCTAGCCCTCATATCCATCGCCGTCGCTGGATTCCAGTGGTTCTTCTGGGGTTACTCGCTCACCTTCTCCCACACGGGCAGCGCCTATATCGGAGACCTCAGCAACTTCGGCTTGATGAAAGTCCTCGGCCAGCCCAGCGTCGGCAGCTCCAAGATCCCCGACATCTTGTTCTGCCTCTACCAGGGCATGTTCGCCGCCATCACGTTCGTCCCCCCCTCTCCCTCTCACCCCACAGCGTTTTTCGTTATTGTTGTTGTTGTCGCCACCATCTATCAAACAGCACGGCTAACTTGAGAACCCCCTCTCTCAAGACCCGCCCTCGCAATTGGTGCCGCCGCCGATCGCGGCCGCATGCTTCCCTGCATCGTTTTCATCTTCATCTGGGCGACCATCGTGTACGACCCGATCGCGTACTGGACCTGGAACGCCAACGGCTGGTCCTTCAAGATGGGCGGCCTCGACTTTGCCGGCGGCACCCCGGTCCACATCAGCTCGGGCGCCGCCGCCCTCGCCTACTCGCTCATGCTCGGCAAGCGCGCCGGCTACAACAAGGTCAACGGCCTGCCGTACCGCCCGCACAACGTCACCCACGTCGTCCTGGGCACCGTCTTCCTCTGGGTCGGCTGGTTCGGCTTCAACGGCGGCAGCGCCCTGGCGTCCAACATGCGCGCCGTCATGGCCTGCGTGGTGACCCACATCGCCGCCTGCGTCGGCGGCCTGACCTGGTGCCTACTCGACTACCGGCTGGAGAGGAAGTGGAGCACGGTCGGCTTCTGCAGCGGCGCCATCGCCGGCCTGGTCGCCATCACGCCCGGCTCCGGCTTCGTCCCGCCCTGGTCGGCCTTCATCTTCGGCGTGGTCGGCGGCGTCGTGTGCAACTTTGCCACCAAGCTCAAGTTGCTGATCGGCATCGACGACGCGCTCGATATCTTTGCCGAGCACGGCGTGGGCGGCATCGTGGGCAACATCCTCACGGCTTTCTTTGCTGCGTATGTGGTGACCCCCTCTCTCCGTTCCCTCTCTCCGTTCCCTTCTTCCCTCCCCCCCCCCTCCCCCCTTCTTCTCCCAACCCCCCCAACTCCCCCAACTTTAGCTAACTCGAAAATCTCAAGTGACTACATTGCCCACCTCGACGGCTCCACCGAGATTCCCGGCGGCTGGGTCAATCACAACTGGGTCCAGCTCGGCTACCAGATTGCTGACAGCGTTGCTGGGTTCGCCTACTCGTTCGTCTTGACCTGCGTGATCCTGTTCCTCATGAACCTCATCCCTGGCCTGTCGCTGCGCGTTAGTGCCGAGGAGGAGGACATCGGCCTCGATGACGGCCAGCTCGGCGAGTTTGCCTACGACTACGTCGAGATCACTCGTCACATTGACGGCGCCGTGACTGGCACCTCTGGCAGCCCGCCTCATAGCATCAAAGGGGCCATTCCGGAGAAGACAGTCTAATAGAGCCGGGCGTGTTAGAATTGAGATTTGAAGGGGTTAATTATTAGGCGCAGTGCAAAGCACTAAGTTAGATACCATCACGATTTATACCACTGTTCCCACTAATTATTACTTACTACATCGATTGTTAATAACCCCTATTAGTACTGCTCTCGATCAATTTACAGATCATCTTTGGTATTCAACTTTCAGTGTGAAACCAATGTCCGCGGGCATATGTCTTGATAAGCATGGAAATTACGCCGAGGGTTTGTTTGCCTCCAGGGCCGGAGTCTCTAATTTCGAAGTTGAAAGAGATGACAAAAAGTGGTCTCCCCGCCATCGATCAGGACGGATGGGGCAAAAGTAATGGGAACTGTGAGGCTCGAACTCACGACCTCAGGATATTTCGGTTTGTCACCGAATCACACAAATGTATGAGACCTGCGCTCTTCCAACTGAGCCAAGCTCCCTTTACTGTGAAATTCAGAAACGGTGTGGATGATTTTTGATAGGGGTTCATGTCACACCTGCCAAGCCTGTACCTTGCCTCTTGTTGAGCTTTTCAGTGACAGTACGGATTGCTGTATTATCCATCCCATCAGATAATTATTGACGGTATACTATAGAAGACACGTCACAATACGAAGAGAGAAATCGGTATTCCACCGATAAACTGGTTCGTTCGATGACTGTTGGTCGCATCTACCCGAGGTATTTCCTCTCCTGCCAGAGAGGCTTAACGATAATAAAAGCGACAGAAACAAATCACCGGTGGACAGGCTGCTTCTTTATATTTGTATTGTCCCGTACCGGACTATTCATACACACTTCACCGAAACAGGTTCTAGGCTCGTAATCAGTACTCAGCACCAGCTGCCCGACGAGGAGGTGTTCCTTCCCCTACCAGATTTTAATAAAATACCCCAACTGTGGTATAAGCTTCGCGTACCTCTCGTCGAGGCCCACAGTAGGGGGCGATAGGTAGGGAAAGAGCAACGCGGGCAGCCAAGAGTGTGGCATCCAATAGCCGGTGAGATCAATATTGGAGGATTAGGCCAGTATATAGAAGCGAAACTCTTTTCTTCGCCCTTTAATGTGTACATATAATTACACATCTCGGAACTCGGTCATTGAAGCTTCGCTTCAATGATTGATTACTTACAGGTCCTGAATCCACTGCCGGAGCCAAGCGACGAGCGCGTTCTTCGCCCTAACCATGGCCTCTCTCTCGCCCTTGATCTTGTCGCTGCCCCTGACCAGAGCGCCGTGCTCGATCCCGGGGAAGTGCTGGTAGTCGAACGGCACCCCCTTCTTCTGCAGCGTGGAAAACGTGAAGGCCTTGAGCTCGGGCGTGTAGGCGGGGTCGTGCTCGGGCGCGAGGATCTGCACGGGCACCGTGACCCCCTCCACGTCGCTCTCGACCAGCCAGGACGGGTGGGCGGCCGAGACGACGTCGACCAGGGGGCGGCGTTCTTGTCCGTCCTCGCCGGCACCGGCGGGGTCGGCGGTGGCGAACTCGGCGGAACCGAGCCGGAGGACGGCCCAGCCGCCGTAGCAGAACCCGACGGCGGCGACGAAGTCGTACTCGCCGCTGGCGCGCAGGGCCCGCGCGAAGGCCACCACCTCGGGCTCGCGCACCTCGCGGGCGTTGCGCGCCGCGAAGCCGGCGATGTCGAGCTGGTCGAAGCGGCCCGCCAGCACCGGCTCGCTCGGCACCACCTCGCCGCCGAAGAAGTCGGGCACGTAGACGGTCACGCCGGCCTCGCGCGCGTACGCGTCGGCCAGCAGCCGCGTGTTGGGGAACGTCCAGCCCAGGATGTCGTGGACGTACAGGAGCGCGGCGCGGGACGGGGTCGGTGGCCGGGCGACGTAGGTCGGGTTCGGCACCCCGGCGAGCTTGGTCTCGGTGCCGGTGGGCGTGCCCTCCCAGAGGGAGGCGCGCAGGCAGCAGGAGGAGATGGTGTTGGTCGGAGCCGACATGGTTGGCCCTTTCAATGTCCTGGGTTTATTTCGGGGAATGGAAAGAGTAGCTGATTGAATTAATCAGTGCCCGGGTGAGCTGGGGCTGGTATGGCAGGGAGGTAATAGATGTAATTAGGTACTCCGCACGGCAGCTCCTGGGTTGCTCGACAGGCTTATATCTGTTTGGGCCCTGATGAATGCGTGTTTTTGATGCGGCGAAGGGAGCGAACGGATTAGATTGGCAATCCTTATGGCGTAATTACTACTGCGTAAGGGCGTCCCCAACTTGCGGCGCCACGGAAGCCAGTGCGAACCACTACTTCTGGGGACATCAGCTTTGCCTCCGGCCTTCACCGGAATTAAGCAACATTACCCCGACAACTCGCGATTCGGGCAAGAGTAAAATCCGAGAGTGGAGGGCATCGTTGAAGCCTCCGAGCCCTTAACGTTACTCGTTCATTGGCTGCGTAACATTCCGACGTGTTCTTTTGTTCCGATCAGGGTCGGATCCACGTTGATGGAGGATGTGAGGATGTCGGCCCGCCGGGGCCAATGCTCTCAAATACTGCGAGATGACGAAGATTAGTTGGGAGCGGGGTATGAGATCGTCCAACAAATAATTTTATTAAGGACGGTTCTATTGCCTGTCTCAGCAAGAGTTTTTTGGCCATGTCAGTCCCGGGCCGAATTAAACCCGGCTACGTCTGCAAACTGTCGGGGCGATTGTGAAACGAGGTGACCAATGATGGCGTCTTACTCAGTCGGTGTGGATGTACGGATATGCGGATATGGACCGCGAATTGGTTGCAGCTTGTTGCATCACCCGATTCTCCATTCTGGCTGGCGTCTTGATGGAAGGTAGTTGTAAAATCAAGATAGTTCAATAGTTCGATGTCTGGTAGTCTTTGTGGGTTCCTGCAAGCGGGCCCTGAATCCAAGTATAAGAAGAGGGTGACCCCACAAAGCCAGGACTGACAAACTTACATGGAGGACGCGTCCGTAGACACACGTATTACATCACGTCTGTTTGGGACAATGTCCCTGCAACGTTCGGAGCGGACGAGAGGCATGTCTGATAGCAATCACCGAAGGACAGTCCATGCCGGTTAGCAACATACTGTGCAAACGCGGGTTTTCCACCATACAGAGCCTTTTCTTGTTCTCAATGCAGTACAGAGTGAGTTAATATGAGGTGCTCGAGCATGAAGCAGCAAAGAGATGACAAAGCTCGGTTGCCCGAGCCTCGGCGTGTAGCGGAATCCGTTCCTCATAACTCGAAGTTGGGTCACACGTGCAAGCAGCTGCTTCGGAGCAATTGCTGCTGCTCGCTCGCATGGAACGCTATGAAGCATCTGGGAGCGCAGCCACAGACCTTCGGGTGCCTGAGTTACCTCCTTTCTTATTCAGATATCTCCCGGACTACCAATGTGCACAAACGATCATTGCAATAGGTGGCCTGTGCAGTTAACTCTGAAGTGGATCGCCTCTGACCAGGAAGGTAGGTAAAAAAAGCGAGGTCGACAACCTTGATGTTATTATTAGATGCATGTACTACTAGTAAGTTAGGTTCTCCTTTTTAGGTGGATGATTCATGTCAATTTTCCTCCCCCATCAGGCTTGCGACTTCCCTTTCCCAGTCAGGCGACACCTCTGTTGGCTAAGTGTTCGGAAACAAAGGACTGAAATTTGTTTTGGAGCCACCATCGCCGAATAGAGAGTCTGGTGCAGTGGGCTGTTGTACGGATTGCATATTCCGTATGTACACGCCTTACATATTTCCGGTACCTGTCCGGACGGATTACTCTTAAAGTTCGGTGAGGCGACCGAGCCCGGGCAGGAGCTGTCAGAGCGGGTCGACGGTTTGTTCTTGGAAGCTTGGAAGAGGTGAATTGTGGGGTCCTCGCAGCCCCGCATCAACGCTTGTTGACCAGAAGACGAGCGTCTGAGAGGTCCGTTTCCCCGGACTTCTCCTCCTGTACGACGAGTTGTTGAAACCGAGAGGGATCCTCAGCCCACCGTGACCGCTCTTTCCTCGAGAGCACGATGGCTGGGCCAGCACAAAACAAGGCTCGCCGCAATCGGCCCAGCCCACGGGCTGGCACTCCACGTCAACTACCCTCGCAGCTTATCGCGGCAACCGTAGCGGGGCACCGAACACATTGCGACACTTCCCCCCTGCCCGCCGTCGCATCCATATTTTTCAGTTTACTATAGCAGTGACGACCACGAACACGCCTTCAGGGCCGGTCTATTGTTTTCGATCAGAGCATAGCCCCTAGTTTCCCATCAAAGGCGAAGCTTGTGGAAGGCGAGCACCGGACAGCAACTGCACCTTCGTTCCCGGCTACTCGTTGCCTGCGATAACACGGCCCGATAGGGTAGAGCTCACCACCATGGCTGAGCCGAACAACACCCCGATGCCTGCAAGCACTCCTGTGCCGGCTTCAACACCACGCTCATCGTCTCCCGCGCCACCTGTTCCAGGCGAATTCTTGAACGCGAACCCGTCCAGAACTTCAACGCTCGCTGGCGCCGCCGCTCCGAGACGGCCCATTGTTCTCCATATTGGTGACCCGATCAAGTATAACCCAAAGACGTATGCAGAGTTCAGCGATGCGTTTGAAGTAATACGCCCCAGCGCTGCTGAGCGTGAGCGTGGCGAGTTCATACGGGCCCTAAAGGAGCGCCGTTGGGGCGACTTCAGTGCCATTTTCCGGCCCTTCTGGGGCACCGGCGGCGAGATGGGCCGATGGGACGAGGAACTCATTGACCTGTTGCCGGACACGGTAAAGGTTTTTGCCAGCGCCGGTGCCGGTTTCGACTGGGCCGATACTAAGCTGTTGGGCGAGAAAGGTGCTTCCTCCCATTGCTTCTTGACTACCCGCCAGTACACAAGTCCGCTGACACTACTTATACAGGCATCATCTACTGCAACTCCGGTCTGGCCGCCGCGGAAGCTGTCGCCGACTTCGCCGTGGCCATGGTGATCTCCACCTTCCGCCATCTCCCGTGGTGCATGACAGCCGCCACGTTCCCGCCACTGACCTCTTCATCTGCCGATCTCTCCGACGCCGACGCCCGCGCGCGGGAAGCCTTCCAAACCTGCCACGCCCGTGCGACCGCCGCGAGTCATAACCCGCGCGGCCACGTCCTCGGTATCATCGGCTTCGGCAACATCGGGCAGCAGATCGCCGCCAAGCTCGGCAACCCGGCCTTCGGCATGCGCATTGCCTACCACGACCTGGTCCGCAAATCGCCCGCCCTCGAGGCCTCGCTCAACGCGACCTTCCACCCGACCCTCGACTCCCTCCTCCAATGCTCCGACTGCATCGTGCTCGCCACTCCGGCCTCGCCCGACGGGAAGCCCCTCATCACGGCCTCGGCGCTGGCCCGCTTCCGCCGCGGCGCGCGCTTTGTCAACGTCGCCCGCGGCTCCCTCGTCGACGAGGACGCGCTCGCCGATGCGCTCGAGTCGGGCCTCGTCAGCGCCGCCGCACTGGACGTCCACGCCCGCGAGCCGCGCGTGAACCCCCGGCTCGTCAAGATGGCCACACGCCTTCCCCGCCCGGCGGGAGACGGCATCGACGACAGATTGCCGGGGCCGGGCAGGGTCATGCTCACCTGCCACAACGCCGGCGGCACGGTCGAGACGCACGCCGGCTTCGAGGAGCTGAGCATGAGGAACATTCTGGCTGTCTTGAGGGGCGGGGAGCCGTTGACGCCGGTGAATCTGGAGTATCTGAAGAGATGAAGTTCTGGGGAGTGGCGCTGGACCGAGGTCGAAGTTGGCGCATGCACAAAAAAAAATAAGTGGGAAGTGCAACCAACTGGGGTTGCAAAGGTATATATAGTGGGATTCGTTTGTTGACGGGCACGACGCGCGAGGTGGTTTTAACTTCGTCTAGAACGTTTACAGCGCTTCATGTCGAGGATCGATCAAGCAAAAGATAAAAATCTGTGAGAGGATTCAACTCCCCGAAGAGGCTGCGCTCCGCCGCGATGAGCTCGTGATTTCACCGTTCCGGGGGCCGAGGAGTTCTCGGAGCATTGGTTCGACACATACATGCGAATGGAAAGCCCAGTCCATCAGCTCGCTAACAGCGCCGTTTCCAATCTAGAGACCTCTCCCAAGCAGCGACAGATGAGGAACAGGATCAGGTATCACGGGTCGACAGCGAAACGAAACAAGGCCACAAGCATCTTCTCATTAATCGTCCAAAGCTTGGTATGCCTGATCGGAGCGCATATCCCCCATGCGCACAGATTCCTCAATATCCCCACCCAGTACCTGAAAGAGACAAAAGGACAAAAAAAGGTATCTGTACAGAATGTAAACGCTCGCTCGGGACCCACAAACAAGGATAGACATTACGGTCCATAACACGCTTCAACCCCCCTGTCTGACGCCCGTTTTAAGCACCACCTCCTACTCCGTCGTAAAAGGAATCCAAGGGACCTCGCCACACATGCGGAGGGGCCAGAGCTCAGTGCCGCGCGGGCGTGTCGCCCGCCATTTCGGCGGGGTTGGATTGCTGTCCCATCGGCGCGGTCGACGTGTCCAGCTCCGACACCTGCTGCGGGTACTGCTGGTGCTGCGGGTACCCCCCACCGGCACCGGGATACAGCCCCTGTCCCTGAGGCGGTGTGGGCGCGCCGGGGTAGGGAGCGTAACCGGGCTGCTGATGCGGCTGCTGCTGATCGGCCGCGTCCTTGGGGGGATCGTAGTACGAGTTGGTGTTGTACCCGGGCGAGACGGGAGGCGGCGTCGTGCTGGACAGGTAAGGGGTGTCGGGTGGATTGAGGAGGTTGTTGTTGTTGTTGTTGTTGTTGTTGCCCATGGCGTTCGGGTTATAGTAGCCGCCCTGGGACATCTGCGGGTACCCCGCCACCGACGACGGCATGGGACTGCCCGGGTGGTACGCGGTGTCGTTGGGCGCGACAGCGCTGTAGTCGGCGGCGCCTCCGCCAATGTTGCCATTCGTCGCGTTCTTGCGCGACCGGATGATGAAGAAGGCGATGGCACCGGCGATCAGGGCTATGCCCGCCACTCCGCCGACGACCCCGCCGACGATCGCGCCCGTGTTGTTGCCGTCCTTCTCGGGACGGGGAGAGGGCGTGCTGGTCTCGGTCTCGTTCGCCTCATCATCGGTGGCGGTCGTGCTGGCCTCTTCGGTTTGCGAAGTCTCGGAGGTCGTGCTGGACGTGGATGTCGTGCTGGTAGAGGTCTCCAGGCCGGAGGGTGTCTCCAGCATGGTGACGATCCTCCGCTCGCTGTAGCAACGATACATGGACCTCTCCGTTGAGCCCGGCCACACGTACGTGATGCACTCGCCAATAGACTCGGTCATGCTGGTCCGGATTGTTAGAGAGAAGCCCGGAAGCTTTACCGTGGCGAACAACCGCTGGTTCAAGCACTCACCAGCACCCGGTCTTTGGAACAAACTTGTCGCATAACCCGTTTTGGTAGGCTGAATAGTCGAAGCACACCGTGAAAAAGGTGGAGAACGGGTTCTCGTCCCCGGAGGACGTGCAGTCGACAACATTGTCCGAGTTCGTCGCGCAAGTGTACTCCGGAGCACAAACAAAAGGCTCGGCTGCCAGGCGCTGTTAGCAGGCGTCGGGACAAGACAACGATACTCGATAGGTAACTATAAAAATTAAAAAAAAAAAAAAAAAAAAAAAAAAGCGCGACTCACACTCGACATCGGCCAACCATCCGCATGTCTTGTCGTTGATCCAGGTGTTTGAAGAATCCTGCCTCTTCAGGTTCGCCCACTCCTGTCTCCTTCGTACCAGCTCTGTCGGGGGAGCCTCGGTCGGTCGCGGCGTCCAGCCGTTCACGCCATCAGGACCCGACGCCCTTGTTTCCCTCGGTAGAAGACTGGCCACATCTCCCGCATGGTACTCGAGCTTCTGCCCGAAACCCCAGCCTGCGCACACCAAACGGCCCGACGCGGCCAGAATCCAAAAGTGCGACCGCATGACGGTCGCCGGTCTCTCGCGCGCACCGGCTTCTTACGCGGCGGACAAGAAGACCGATGTGGGCGCTATCGTCGGTGTGAGAGTTTTGGCGCTGGGACCGATTTCCGCGACCGGAGTCGAGGTGTTGTCGGTGGTTGTTGGCGCGAAGAGGGGACACGTGGGAGCAGCAAGAAAATGTTTCCGCGAAATTTCGGACAGGCGACCAGAGATGCTTGGGGCAGGGTCACCCACCAACCCACCCTCGGGAAGCACATCCAGCTGATGCTGAGATCAGGGGTGCGGTTGCAAGGGTCCGTACTGTAGTGTACACTGCAGTAGTGTAAATCCTAAAGGCGTCCCCTGCTTGCGCCTGGCCGCTGAACGAACGGGATTGGCTTGGTCGAGGAGGATTGACCTCTCCAGCATACCAGCCCCTACCCCCTCCCCCTCCCCCCGGCTCTGCCATCAGCAAGAAGAGAGCCTCAAGGGTCAAAATAACTAGCGGTGGCCATAGCTCGCCAAACTTTTGTATACTATACCAGTGACCATCATTTACTGTACAGTTTACAGTTGACATATATGCGGAATAGGTATGCGTTTTTCTTGCGGCACGGGACGTTTAATCATGTTATTGTGGTAAATTCGCGTTACAGCCCTCCTCACGCGCCGAAAACCGAAGCCCTACGTGCTACCGACCCACTGATCGTGTGGAGTGTAACGTGGAATGGGCCTTGGGTTGAACCCAGCCCCATTTTGCATGCATCCCGGGACCCCAGGCAAGTCAACACAAAAGCTGAGCTCGTGGAGCACCGACAGAAAGTGTACCCCCTCTTCCGAGCAAAAATAGATGGCACGGCGGGCTTGGGCCAATTGCGGCCCGAGAAGTGGGGATAGCGACCAATCAAGAGTCAGCGGGTTGCCCAGCCCAGCTGCTTTCGACCTCCGCTTCCCGCCATCCGCCAAGAGATTTTGATTTGGCCCAAACGTCAGGCCAGCATCCATGCACGTTCGCGTGGTTGCCTAATCATTCCCTGTAGCAACGAGGCTTTAGTTTGGTCAAATCAGATTTTCTTGTGCGAACACATAGTTACGACATACCTGCAGTGTTCTCTCCCTTATTACTAAGTAATTATTGTAGCGAACGCTGGATCTGTACTTGTAATCTTACCAAGTACGGACTATACAGTTCTATATTTGTAATCCGTCCACCTGAGCGACGTTTCTGTTTTGGAAATGTTGGATCTGGACATGCAATAACTGCCTGTCGCCCACTTCGTGGCCCGCCGTCGCGGACAACCCAAACTCCAAGGGACGACCATAAGACGTCATTGGTTACCTTTGATAAAGAAAGGAATGCGAAAGAAGAGAAACAAATCAAGAATCCTACGCTAGTGAGGCTGTCTTATTCGTACTTGGCCAACTTATCAACTGGAATCGCCTCGCCCAAAGGTTAGTCTTTTCCATCCGAAAGGTACTTGTACATGCTTCTCTTGTCCCATATCAGGACATAGTATTTCTGAGATATAATCCGTGTCGCGAACCAAGGTACCCGCCATCTTTGAGGTGTAGTCTGTGATTATGTAAGTCGTGGGCGTTCAATTTCTTGCAAAAACTACCCTGTGACGCTGGCCGATGTCGGCAATCACATTCAACCCTAACCCTTATGTATGCGTCTCCACTGGGAAACATTTTCTGTGCGTGCCAAATTGGCGCATCAATGACGGAGGCAAAGCCGAGGGAAGCTCTCACCAGCTCAGCTAAGACGCCGCCGCTTAGTATTGAAGTGGCAGCCGGCAGCCTTAATTTTTTGACTTTCGGAGTTCGACCCACCACCACGCGCCACAGCGTGATAAGGAGGAGGTTCACCAAGTTTATATCCCATCCCCTACGCACAGTGCGCCATGGCAGACCCCTGTCGCATCGTTGTGATGGCCAGTGGTAATGGCTCGAATTTCCAGGCCCTCATCGACGCCGTTTCCGCCGGCCGGATTCCAAATTCAAAGATTATCCACCTCTATGTGAATCGAGCAAAGGCATATGCGACGACGCGAGCGGATCAGGCAGGCATCCCCTGGGAGTACTTCAACCTGATCTCCCACGGTTTCCAGGCCAAGGGGGAGAAGGACCCTTTGAAGATACAGGAATCGAGGGATAGATATGACGCTGCCTTAGCAGAGAAGCTGTTGCAGAGTGATATCAAGCCGGACCTTGTGGTCCTGGCCGGTTGGATGTACGTGTTTGGGAAGCACTTTCTCGATCCCCTTGATGCGGCGGGCATCAAAATTATCAACCTTCACCCCGCGCTACCAGGTAATTAGGCAACCGAGCCCGTTCCCTTACTGGTTTCCTTCTCCTCGCTAACGAAGCCTTGAGGGAAATACGATGGCGCTGGGGCGATTGAGCGGGCCTTTAACGACTTCAAGGCGGGCAAGCTGGAAAACAACAGGACAGGCATCATGGTGCACTATGTCATCGACAAGGTCGACCGGGGTGAGCCGATTCTGGTCAGAGAGATCGAATGTCATGAGGGCGAGGATCTGCATCAGCTCGAGGAGAGAATACATTCTCACGAGCACGAGCTGATCGTCGAGGCTACTGCACAGGTAGCGAGGCAGCTACTTGCCCGGAAGAGCGAAACGAAGTAGACGAGTTCATGGATATTGCGGGGAGCTGGCCGTTCTAGGAAACCTCAAGGCTGCCGGTAGTAGTGTGTTGGCTGCGCGAGGAACTCGGGTTTTTTTGTTGCCCCTCTGACAACGGGTATCTCACGGCCCAAGTCCTCCTGCACATTCGCACATCACTCTGGGGGATGGTACTCTCTGCAGTGAATCATCCGAGTCTTTGGCTTTCGCGAATGAAGTGGCGATGGTTCGAGGGTTCGCTCCGTTTATTCACGGGTCTGTGCGCCCCACCGTCTGCCTGGCCTGAACCCACCACGCACCTAGTGATCTCAGCAGGCAGCGATGCGCTAGCACCCAATCGACAGACGCGCTTGCTCATTTTTATTCTGATAAAAACCTCAAGAGACGCCCGAAACCAAATCACCCCAAAGTGCCACCCGATACTGTTTCCTGTAAATGCTGCCAACGGTCCCAATTGGCCATCCTCGGCCATGTCCAGCACAACAACTATGGCGGCGAATCAGTCTTCCGCGGTGAACCCGCAACCCGAGTCTCGGCTCGTCCAAGTCCCGTTGGAGATTCTCCTGCGGATCACCTCTCACGTCACGACGCCCGATCTCGGAAACGTACGACTGAGTTGCCGAGCGTTGGAGAGGAGTCTATTCAGCTCGTTCGCACACGAGTTCTTCCGCAAGAAGCAATTCATGGCTACCACAGACAGCCTCCAAGCTCTGATCGACATTTCCAAACATCCCACCTTGTCCCCGGTCCTGAAACATGTTATCCTATCCGTCGACCGCCCGTTCATTCCCTCATATCCCTTGTGGAGTCTTAGTAATTCTGACAGGAATAGCGAGGCGAGGGCCCGCTTGGAATTGGCCAAAGCGGACCAAATGCATCTGCTGGTCACGGGCGGGCTTCGGGACATGCTAGCCGAGGCATTCGCTAATCTTGCCAACCTGGAGATTGTCGACATCCGCGATTTCAACTCTCCCAGCCGCAGTCGGGACGGGCCAGGGACACAATGGACAAGCTGGGGCGCCAAAACGCTCTCGAGGTTAGCCAACACCCCGGTTGAACCCAGGCCGGAGGGGGACGACGACCCCTACACGAGTCAAATATTCGCCGCCGCCGTCGCTGGGCTCGCCGTTGCACAGGCCCGGCCAAAGAGTCTCGAGGTTCCCATCAGGGGCAGAGGTTACACTGCTCTCGCTCTTCACGACACCGCCTTCTATATCCCGCCACGAATCGAGGGCCCAGTGTCGTCGCTCCTGGCCAATCTCAAGACGCTCCATCTCACGCTCGACTTGACGCACCCAAAGAGAATGAGGTTCTTCATGCTGCAGCGATTCTTATCCCGCACCATCAACCTGACTTGGCTGCGCCTCAACTTCACCTTAAAGTCCCAGCCTCAAGACCAGGAGGAGTTACTCTTGTGGCTGGCCCTCAAGGACTCGAAAACCCCCGTAGCCCCATTCGACGCCGGCCCCATCCGGCTCGCACATCTGGAGCGCCTCGACCTGGGAACCGTCGTTCTGGAACCAAGAGTTATCCTCGGCTTGGCTTCCAAGTTGGCGCCCACCCTGAGATCGCTGTACCTGCGCCAGGTCAGCCTGCAGGAGTGTGAGAATGCTAGAAGGAGGCCAGAGGACCTGGTCAACCCGTGGAGGCGGTGCTTGACCGAGCTGAGCAGAATCCGAGGGCTGAACCTGCGCGTGCTGGATCTGAGCAGCATCCTCGTTGGGTGGGACCGGCGGAGGTGCCCAGTGTCCTTCAAAGTTTCCGACGACTCTACCGCCCAGAATTGGACGTGCTCAACCGACCAAATAAGCTTGGAGAAGGCCGTCGCGAAAGCGATCGAGGCCATGGTTGTGGCATGGCCGCGACAATTGGAACCCCAGCCCATGGATGGTACGTACCTCGGCGCTGTTCACAGACCTGCTTAGAATGAGTAAGTGGCTAATGGTTTTTTGCAGAAGACGACTCCGAGGGAGAAGAAGACGAGGACGACCAGGAGGCAAGCGATGAAGAAGAGGAGGGCGAGGACGAAGAGGACAACTAGACTCGGGTTCCTAGTCTGGTCTCCCCTTTCGTCCAGCCACAATAGAACGTGCAAATCAAGCCCTGACGGCTGCAGCGCCGTTTGAAAACGAGAGGGGCATATCCACACATATACACCATTCGGATACGGTATATTCGATGCGTTCCGTCATCGCGGGATGAATTTGAGCTCCGAGAGGGTGGTTAAAATTGATGTGGTATTATACGTTGAAGGGACAGGGGCTTTTCGCGGTGCTCTCAGAAAGGGAGAGTTGTTCGATGGGGGAGTATGTGAGGACGGGGCTCTCGGGCATGGCCAGGAGCGCCTTGGTCGGGGAGGAGGGATTAGGGAGACGGAGAGGATGCTGGGCCGACCTGGTGTAGTAAAACCTGGACAAATTGCCGAGGCACCGAAAGATGCGGAATGGGCAACTTGACACACAGACGGCGAACTGAACAAAGGACAAAGACAGGCCAGGAGCTGATGAGACGCGGGGGTTTGCTGAATTTATATTTATCAATGGTTGTACGATGTCAATTCTCTTCGAGCCAAGCAACACGCCACTGTATGTACCTAGCCAATGACAAGACAGACCAGATCAGAGAAAAAAGAAAAAAAAAACGGGTTTGCTAGCTACCAAGTAATAATCTTAGGTAATTTAGCGTGGGCTCGCGCGAAACCGAACGCCAAACCAAACCCCAACCTTAAGCTAAACACACCAAAACCGAATTGAACCCTCCGAGTGAACCCATTCTCTATCCCGCCGCTCACTCTCATGGATGGCAGCAAAAGAAAACGGCTTGCTCAGTAGACCTTGTAGCTGCGAATCTTGCGGGCCTTGATGTTGTAGGTGCCGCCGTCGTTGCGGTAGCTCAGCCCGTCGCAGTTCTTGTTGACGTAGAGCTCGACCGTGTCCGCGAAGGCGGACTCCTCGAACTTGAGCTTATTGACGTTAAGGACGGGGCTGAAGGCGAGGTTCTTGCAGCCGCTGTTCGTGGTGCCGTGCGCGGTGACGTGGCGCTTGTCGGTGGTCCACAGCTGGAGCTTCCAGGCGGAGGCGAGGGGAAGGAGGGCGGTGACGAGGACGCTGGCCTTCATTTTTTTGATCTTGTTGTGGTGATTATTGGGATCGCCTTGAGATAAGGTTTCTCTGGGTGATTGTTAGTTAAATTAGTTGGTGAGACGAACAACTTGTTGGGGTCCGGGGTTTTCTGACTTGTTCGCTTGCGAGAAAGAGAAGACTCGGTCGGTTTTCTCTCTTTTGAGTTCACTTGCTTTGTTGGGATGCTGGGCTGCTGCGAAGCTGATGTTGCGAGTGCTGATGATGGTGATGATGGTGCTTCGGGTCGGCGACGGTCGACCCCTTTAAGTACCCAACTCCATGCCCTCAGAGGATAACCGTCGATGCATTTTCACGGAGGAGTGGAAGGGATCAACCATCAGCTCGGCCAGTTGTTCTCGTCGTGCCGCCATGAGCTTACTAGCGAAACATGATGGCCAAGACGGGGCAGGATGAATGTACCGACCGTCGGCCGAGTCGTGGGTCCAAATTTGGAGCAAGCTGCGCGGCCCAACCATAGCAGTCTCGAGCATGATCGGCGCGTCGCGCGTCTATCTCCTCTGGCAGTCGGGGGAAGAATAGTAGCAGAGGGCTTGCAGATCTGTGTGCTCAGGGGTAAACTAGTGTAAGCAGCTCTCAGAAGCGGCTATGCTATCCCATTTCGCCCAGTGCTGCGGCCACGGCAAAAGGAGCTTGGCAAAGACAGAGCTATTTTTGGGCTGACATGCAGTCATTGCCCCGGTTGCCAGTTTTTGACCTATGGCGCCTTGACCAGTGGAGGCACAGATTGGTTAGCCCATGGGTCCGAATGTAACTGTTTACCAAGTTGATGACCTGGACGGTTGCGCATTGATTGCCACAAACTGACAGTCAGCTAATATGAGGCAAAGCTATCCTTGGGTACTCAATACTCTATCTATAGCAGCGTTATAGCAAGCGACCAGCGCTGACCCATAGTTACAGGATGAATGAATGTACGTGTTGCCTGCACGCGGTGTCATTGGCGGAACATACGACAAGTGGTCACCTCATCGACGTGAAGGCCCCGCGTCACAGTTGTGATCTGCGTTTGCCCGCAAGGCGACCTGAATATTGTCAGGATGCGGGCACGATTGCATCGTAATCGCAACACGAAGGCATGTACAAGCGCAGGGAATTACGGATTGTCGGCTGTCGCAGGTCAGACTTCACGAGTGATGAAAGGCGGCTTCGCAAGGAAACGGCGCAAGCGAAGAGGGGACTAAATGCAAGCACAAACAATGCATTGATACAGACCGCGGGCTTCAGGGAGGACTTAGGGTAGATAGATCATGGCCATTTAGATGCAAAGATCCTCGGGAGTTTTTATATTCCCGAGGACCCGTTCTAACAATTCCTGATTTCGCTTGGAATCATTGCGTTCGCGATGCAGATCGCTCACCAAGATGCCGGGCGTAGGGGAGGGGAGATCCGAAACAGTGGGTGCGGAAGGGTCGCTCACAGCGCGTTTCAGTGCGTCCCACCAAAGCTTCTGTTTCAACCATGACCCCGAAGAAGTGCTTCCAGAGTATTAAAGGGAGGAAGCGATATAAATATGTACAATGTTTTTAAAAAATTGTACGCGATCTGACTCCTGAGTTCCGCGATGGACCAAAAATCGGCACAAATCGGTGTTTTTCTTTTCTTGTTAATTAACTATTCTTTCCCGTTTGCGTTTTTTTTACCTCCGTTTTGCGGGACCCCTGGCCCCTTTCGCCTCCAGCAAGCAAGTGCTTCTCCAGATCGTCTCAGACTTGGCTCGAATGCTGCCTTGCTCACAAACGGCACGTTTCAGCAGGGCTGCTTGAGACACGATCCCAGGGCGAGACGACAATGGATAGCTCCGCTTGGGGGAAACAGAGCCGGAGCAGTCATTGAGACCTCTTGAACCTTTAAACCAGCTGCGCGCCAAATCGGGATCTGCTACATTGATTATCCCGTTTGCAGTCGACGCTCAAACTTACGTATTTCGTGCCACACTTTGCTACGGTATACCTGGTGTATATCGTCCTATCCCGCTTCTTCTTTGAACTGTGCCGCGATCTGATCATAATCCGTATAATAAGATGGCGCCCAAGAAGCACCAACAAGGGCACGGCGGGGCCGGGTACCACAACGTTGGCCAGGAGGATGGCGATGACAGGTCAAGCACGGAAATTGGGTCATTGACAGAGGAGGAGAAACCATGGAGACTGGAGGAAGCGATGCCGGCACCGACTCGCGAGTCGAGGACGAAACGGATGTGCGCCATCTTCAACTCGTGGCGGTGGCTCATCGACATCACCCTGCTCGTGGCCATTCTAGTTGTTCTTCTGCGCATGCAGCAGCGTCCGTTAGGAGCCCAAGACTACCAGCTGAGCGGCGACATTACGGGGTTCAGTCCAAGATGTAAGTGTGCACCAGGACTAATTAGGCGAAGCGGGAGCGACTGAAGGGAGTTTCCCGAATGCAGATCGCCTGCCGACCTTTCTTTTTTTTTTTCCCTTTTTTTTTCAAGCCTCGTTTGCTGACAGCAAACCGCGCTGCCGCCAAAGTCTCGCAGAGGATCGTCAAGTTTGAGCCCGAGGACGACTACGCGCCGAACAACATCTCCCGATTCTTCGAGCCCGAAGTGCTCGACCGGTGGAACAAGCTGATGCCCAAGGGGATCGGCTTCCAGAGGGTGGACGACCCGTCGGCGTACCACGACCTGCCGACGCCGATATCGTGGTACGATGGCGAGACCGTCTTCACCACCTCGTGGACGCACCAACTGCACTGCCTCTGGGCCGTCATCCAGACCTACGCCGGGCTCAAGACCAACGTCCCCCTGCCCGAGGACCACCACTGGCACATGATCCACTGCTTCAGCTACATGCGCCAGGCCATCCTCTGCAACGCCGACACCGCGCTCGAGGGTTTGGAGACGACGTTCCCCGACCACAACGGCGGGTCGGACGGCTGGGATGCGGTATGTTCTTCTTCTTCTCCTTCTTCTTCTGCTGTTGCTCCTTTGATTCGGGCTGACACAGATGATGAACAGCATCATGTCTGCAAAGACATGGGCGAGGTGCGGAAATGGATGGAAAGCGTTCGCGCGTACGATGCCCAGCAGATCTATTAGGCTGTAAAATTAAAGGAGCGTGGCGTTTTCTGGGTTGGCGCTTACATTTGTCTATTTGCATTTTCATGGTTTTCGCATCAAAGCGAGCCAGGGTATTATAATTATGGATCGATATTAATTCCACACCAAGATCAACCTTTTCCATGCCAGCCGAAAATGCCCAGAGCCTCCCTCTTTTTTTGCTTTCTCTCTTTCATTATATTTTTTCTTCTTCTTCTCTCAGGGCATCCTATCCCCGGCGTATGCGCCGCGACCGCCGACGGCGACGATGAGCAAGTCCGGGTCGCCGGCATTCACCTTTCCGCTCTGATCCGCGCCGCCGTCGGGCTGGACGTCGTCGTACGCAAACGCATACCCCTTGCCGTCCAGGTTGCACTCGTGCACGACGCGGGCGTAGTGGTTCGCCGGCCGGCCGTCGCGCGGGTAGAAGGTGCCCGGGTCCGAGGGGTGGTCGCGCACGGCGCAGACGCAGCCGCGCTGGAAGGCCGCCGCCAGCCGCGGGATGATGGCCAGCCGCGCCGGCGACGCGCCCCCCGGCGCGAACGGCCCGCTGTTGCACCCCAGGATGTCGGCCGTCGTCGGCCGCGCGAACCGCTCCCCGCCGATCACCAGCTCCGCCGACCCGGCTGGGACGCGCCCCTCGAGGACGCCCGGCGCCGCCTGGGTGTTGATGCGGAGGGTGGTGGGTGGCCGCGGTGGTATTGGTGGTGGTGGTCCTGATGAAGAGGACGGAGCCGGCCGCAACCGGTAGGCCCCGCGGCTGAGGAAGGAAAGGTGGAATCGGTGACGGCGCTTTTCCTCGGATGGTTCGGCCTGCTGTTGCTGTTGCTGTTGTGGCTGGGGCTGGGGCTGCAGAAACTCCGAGTATTTCCTCCACGCGTCCTCGACGAGGGGTTCAAAGTAGCCGTCGAAACTGGCGCCAACCGCGTTGCCGTGGGTGGGATTTAACGCCCTCAGGGGCCTGTCGTGCCCTTCGGGCTGAACGATCAGCTTGTCCCACGGCCAACCGTCCCTGGCGGCCTGCTCCCTCAAGCCTGCGCAAACCCTCTCGAGGCCGTCAGGTGCCATGCCGCTGACGTGCTGAACCGCGCCCCCGCGCGTCCGGAGGGTCAGGGAGACGGGCAGGCGGGGCACGAAGTCGACATAGGTGATGTTGGCAAACAGCTGGTCGTCGTTGAGGGTGAACTCACAAAAGGCGAAGTCCACGCCCGCGTTCGGGTCGCTCGGGTTCAGGACGGAGGGTTCGACGAGGGCGGCGCCGCCGCCGGGTCCACCCGGGTTGCGCAGGAAGGTCAGCTGCTTCTCGGCGCTGAACCAGATGCGCCCGCCGGCCATCTGCGGGATGGTCACGGTCACGGTGTTCCCGGGGTGGCCGAGCGGGATGGCGCAGTCTTGGGTCAGCGGTTGCAGGATCTGGCCGGGCGGCGGCGGTTCGGGGTAATACAGGCTTCTTCCGTCTGCCCCAAGAAATACGCGGGCCATGTTGTTTCGGATGGCGAGCCCGGTGATGAAGGCGTATACATTGTTGGATGTCGTCTGGTTGACGAGCTGGATTTGGAGCGAGTCGGGCATCGTGGTATGATCATTTACTGGGTTGATGTTGCCGATGCTAGACTAGACCAGAGAGATTACCCTAAGTAATTAACGGAGGCGGTTAGTAAAATGAAAGAGGATGAGTAAAAATCGTGGTGTTGTTCGATAATTAGGTATGGAACCGTCGGGGTCGCTGACGTCGATTGGGCAAACAAGAACCTGGAAACCCTGATTAATTATTCGACAAGGACTTATTCTTGTGGCGGAGCACCTGACAACTCAAAAGACAATTCCAAAGCGGGGAAAGTCGAGAAACATTGAGAAGCACAGATCTCGTGAACCGCAAGATGAACAAAGGAAGGAGGATAGGAGTTCACTGGTAAATTAAGTTTTTTTCTTTGGAAAGAGAAGGCTGTAGTTTCCGTTTTGGAAGAAAACTACTAGGCAGTCAATCGATTGTTGCCCAAGGTAAACAACCGATGAAGTCATCCCCTTGGCATTTAATAGGGATAAATTAATTACTTGGCCAAAAATCCCCATTTAAGGCGAGAAAAGCATTTGGAATGTTAAACAGCGGATACCAACGGGACTATCGTTGACTTGCTCTTCTAGGGAGGTGAAACAATGATTTCGAGTGTTTCTCGCTATTATTCACTAATTACTTCACTAATTACAAGGTACGTATAATTATGTCCAATGATTGGTATTTTAACTACTGCTGATACTTTACAGTCGCACTCCGGCGACCTCAAAGGTCTGCACCATGTTCCTTTCAAAGTAGGACCAGAACTTGGTGCCGCTAATGGTAGTGTCGCTCTCGTGGTGGACATAGCGGTCGCCGCTCCCGATTTGGGTGCTCCAGCGGGGCACGGCGGTGCCGTCGGCAGGACGCCCGGCGAAGCGCGACAGGTCAAAGTTGATGTACTGCGGGGCATCCCAGTTGACGGCGACGATTACGAGCTTGGCGGCGGCGGCGTCGTAGGCGGCCACCACGTTGTCGGCGCCGCCGTCGAGGATGCGCATGCCGGGCCGGATGTGCCGGGCGAACTGGGCGAGCACAAAGTACTTTTGCGTGGGACCTCCCAGCCGGCCCGCGTCGTTGTCGGCGTCCAGCAGGCCCCAGCCGCCGCCGTCGAGCACCTGCCAGTACACCCAGGCGGTCGGCCGGAGCTGCCGCAGATCCTGCAGCAGATACCGCGCCATGTTCTCGCCCGAGGCCATCCCGTCGCCGTACTCGCTGTTCCACACCCGCTTCCCCGCCGCCGCCGCCGCCTCGCGCAGGCCCGCCCGGTTGCCACTCCCGTACTGGTACCCGTGCACGTGGATGCGGCTGATGCGGCTGAGCGCGCTGCTGCCGATCGTCTGGAGCGTGTGCAGGGCCTGGTCGTAGTAGGACTCGTCCGACGCCGTAATGACGGTCGACAGCCCCCGCTGGGACAGGTGGTTGGCCAGGTGGCCCACGATGGTGCCCTGGGTCGAGACGTCGATATGACAACCCTCCTGCGTCCCGTCGGCCTTCCACCAGTTGGCCGACGGCTCGTTGAACGGGTCGACGCTCTCGAACCGGATGCCCCACCGGTCCCGGTACATCATGGCAACGTTGGCCATGTAGACGGCGTGCTGCTCCAGGTTCCACGACTGGATGTTCTCGCTGCCGTCGCTGGACCCGGACGGGTTGTGGTTCTTGCACATCCACCACATGGGCGAGTTGGAGAAGAGCTCCGTCCTGTTGGCCCCGCGCGCGATCGCCTTCTGGAGCGCCGACCTCTGGTTCGCGTCCACGGTCCAGTCCCAGCTCGATGAGGTCGGGTCCGTGTCGTGCCAGTCCAGCCAGAACCCCTCCATCTGGCGCGACCGCCGGATGTTGGGGGACTCGACCATCCTCTCATCTCCGACCGCGTTCCAGCTCGACGCGCCCGCGTTGTAACGAACAATGTTGAATCCAAGCCCGGGCAGCATCTCCGAATTCACCGTCGTCGACTTTAAGGTAAAGAAGGCATCGGCCAGGTCATCGCGGTTGCCGAACTGCTTGGCCCACCATGCCAGAGACGTTCCCCAACCTTCCCAAGTGCCCCAGTTTGACCCAGCGTTGATGATTGTGGTGCTGTCGGCGCTTGCCGGGGGACTGGTGGCCAGCACCAAGGCCAACCCCAACAAAGGAGACGAATTAATCATGGCGCGGGGAGTGGGATCGAAATGTTGGACAAAATGAAGCCACGATAGCGGGTCATGACGACGGTATCTTGGAAATCCGCATTGCGAGATGGAATATAAGGGGTTATGTATCCCGCCGGAATAGGGTTGTCGTCCGCAAACGACGATGCCGACAATGTCCGTATATTAGGGTCGACTGTTTTCCAATAAAAGTACAGTGCAACGCCAGGGACAGAGTAATATGCATTTCTGGGGCTCTCTCGGCTGGTCGAGTGCAGCCTCCTCCTACCACTTCTCCACCACACTTTCGGTTCATAATTAGTTCGGTCAAAGTTCGCCCCGAGATGGGCGGTTGGCGGAAAAAGGCGGACCGAGCTGAGCAGACCAGCCTCTTCTCCGAGACCTGAATTGATTGTTGGTGGCATTTGGTGGTTTGCAAGACTAAGGAGACTAGGGCCCAAATGTCCGGCCCTTCCGTCTTGAGAATTTCGGAGCAATATATCCGTCCTAGGTAGTATTGGCCTTTATCCCGACCCATAACAAGGTATATGGGTACGCATAAGATCTTAAAAGGTCAAGGCTGGTCGTTATGACTGGTGCGATAGTTCCGAATTGCCGGCTCAGACCGAGGGGTAACCGAGTGTTGTTGCTTTTACCCCTGACCTGTTGGCCTGCGACTTGATGTAATTAATCAGGAGTTGAGAATCTGGAGCATATGCCCTAATTACATCTAGGCTCAGCTTGCTCTGTGCCAATGTTCATGTTGAATTCACTCTCTTAGCTCTGACCGCTGCGCCGTTGATAGCAAACTCTTCGATGCCCTGAATGTTTTGGAACACGGTCTAATTAATTATATGCGGCATGAGTCCTCGTACTAATTAATAATTAGAGCAGACAAGACGGATCGTCGAGGCCTAATTAGGCATGGAGGAAACAGGATACGTCTTTCTGGTTGAGATACGGTAATATGTGAGAGAGGAGTGAATAGTGGGAGACAATCCTCGACTGGTGCAGTATTGTGTTCATTGCCGATAAACTCAGCATCCATTGGCCGCTGTCCCCAAGGCAGTCAGGATGGATTCCAAAGAGACTTCCAGGGTATCATAATGGAGTCATACACGCACACAGCCTGACAAAATCTTGGTGGAACAGGTTGAGCGAAGGACGGAAGGGGAGACTCCTCGCAGTGCACACTAGTCCATTGATCAGTTCCACCTCTTTGGAGGCATGCAACACGAGCCTGAGTAAACGGGCATGGACTCGGGAGCAGTGCTTCAACTGGATACCCAAGGTGCACCATCAGTTCATTATTCGGAAACGGAGGGTGGGATTGAAAGGTAAAAAAAGAAAAAAAAATGAGAAGGGTGAGTGGTTCGCATGGCCTTGCGTTACCAGGAAAAATGAAGCGCCTCCAAAGGAAAGGGAGGGGTCGGAAGAAGGATTTCAAGAAGGAACCAATGAGAATTGGAAAGTAAAAAAGGAATTATGCCAATCTGAGTAGTCATCCGAAGCATTCACTAATAAGATAGTGGGGCAGGGATAGCCCACCAATCAAAAGCAATCCCCTTGTGGTGTAGTTGGCTATCACGTTCGGCTGTAAAGGAATTTATTGAACCGAAAGGTCACCGGCTCGATTCCGGTCGAGGGGACTACTTTTTGGGATTGTTTGAACCCCTTGTCTTGATTTTGTATTTTTATTTTTGATCATTAATTCTTTCACTGCCTTTGCTTGTAACGATAAGAATGGTTACCGACACCAGGCCGGACACGCTTCAGGATTCAGCATCAATAGTTTCTTTCCCATCATCCATCCGGTCCGTCCTACGAAAATCAAGCAGTGGGCAGTCTCGTGGATCTGGAGAGAAAACGCCACCGAACTTCAATAATCCTGCACTTTTCCTCCATGCTATTGACGTTATGAATCCTATCTAGCCCCTTTCCCGATCCCACGCTTTCGTCGACCTCTAAAGCCCATAATTACCCCTCCCTGCGGAGCAACCCCGATGACGCGCGCCTTGCTCTGGTCGAGGTCTGAGTGCATTTCCCGCTACATCATCTTCCTCATCTCGGCACCGGAGTGTTCTTCCAGGCTCGGCCACCACCTGGCACCAAGCAGTTGCAACTTGGCACAGAGGGCGTCCTCCTTGGCCGGGTCCCATGATCGGGCCGCGACTTCGAATCGATCCAGACCGAGGAAGTCGAGCTCGATTGCCGAGCAGTGATGTAAGTAGACACCGCAGCGACTGGGGAAGCCCTTGACGTCGGCGCCCGAACCCAGGCCGAAAGTAACGCGGAGGTCATCCTCCTGTCGTTTTACGGAGCAAGATGGCGGGGGACACCGCAGGTTGCAGACGATGTCCTCTTCCTGGTCGGTAATTGTAATTAATAGGGGCAAAGTTGGCAGAGGATGGTTGATTGCGAGGGGGCCCATGATTGTTTCCGTGACAGATCAAACTGCAGGGGTTGAGGAATAATACTGTGCCTTGTTATGGAGTGAAATCCGGCGTCAGACTGAGGAGCGGACATCCTCCCCGCTACGAGATGCTGGTTCCTGAAGGTTGATCTTGTAGCCAAAGTAGGCCCCGAGATACTTGAAGCGTGGCGTGGTGCGGTGTCAGGTTCTTTTGTTATTAATTAACAGTTTATTTGATAGGGGCACATTTCCGGAGGGACCACGCATTCCAATTCGGGGATCAAGTTTTATTCGGTACCATCGTTAGGATTGCCGACAGCACAGAAACCTTTCTTCCTCTCTTTCTCATCCAATAGAGTGCTTTCCCTCCAAATGGGAAGCGAATGGAAACAAGAGGATGCTCAAGCGCAAGCTGCGCAGACGGCCTCGGCGGCAGAGATGACCTCGAGGGCACCATCGAGCCCGCAGTTGCTGAGGACGCACGTGGCCGCGCCGGACCGGAGGGCGTCGAACTGGTCGCACATGCACTTGTAGTCGTCGGCCTGGCAGCCGAGGTCGGCGGCGGCGTTGACGATGCAGTCGTACTGTTTTGGGTGTCTTGTCAACCACTCCTTCACTTCTGTGGCCGTTTTCTCTCAAAGAAAGAGAAGAGGGAAAGGAAAAGGCAAGGGAAAGAAGAGAAAAGGAGACTTACACCGCACTTGGGAATCTGGTCCACCTCGGGGCACGCTGCCTGGCGCTTGACGGCGGGGCTGGCGGACGCCACGGCGGCAAGGGCGGCGACGACGACGGTAGAGAACTGCATCTTGAATCGTCGGTAGTGAGTATGAGTGTGAGTATTATGGTTGTGTTTGTGCGTGTCTTTGATTGCCACAAGTTTGAGCTAAAGATCCGGGCCGGGAATTGAGCTATGCTGCTGTTGTGGTTAGGCAAAGAGTCCCATAGGAGGGGGGGAAGCAGGTATTTATGCCATTCCATGCTCGTGCTCGTCATACTTGGTCGACAAAGCAGCTGCCATCAGACCAGTGCTGCTCTGTCTCGCTGTTCTCTTGGTGGGTTTCCGGTCTCCCATCCTATAATACGACTTATGGCTCCGTCCCCACCTCAACAACCCTGGATTCTGTTTCCCTCGGCCGCTACAGGTAAAGTAGGTACATGTACATCACACGGTCAAGGATACGCTATTGGACGTTGATCATTTCGTGGCTCCGAAGTGCCAGGGAAGTGACTGGCGCAGGTCTTGAAACGCCTGCTCGGTCACCCAAACATATCGTCAGCTCCAGGAACGCGCGGCATATAACCCGATATCCGGCGAGAGCCAATGAGCAAAGAATGGGCAGGTTCCCGCACCCGTATTGACCTCGGACAATTCACCATCATTGTCCTCGACGTTACATTTTGCGGGGAGATCTGAGGTAGAAGTCTGGGCGCCGATCGAGATGGAGTGAAGGGGGAGGGGAAGGGGGGTTACACCAAGAGTTGTAGAGCGAAACTATCCGACAAATGAAATAGTGGAAAAGCTCCGCTACCGTTTCATGCTTTTTGAGTTATGAGTTGTTCGCCGAGGTATGCAACTGCTCTGTTCCATGTGAAGCCCTGCTACTATATGTTGTTCCACACCAGTTTACGAAAAACGCAACTTTGAGCATCTACTTCCTGGCTCCCTTCTCCCTTGTTGCTCCTGGGCAACATTTCGGCGGCCCCCGTTGCATATACCACGGCTCTGATAGGTGATAGGGCGAGCTAGAGAGCTCTGCATGCCGCCTGCCTCAGCATAAGGAATGGTAGTATCATCGGATATCCAGCATCCTATTCCACAAGCAATAATGGAACCAAGAAAGTGCTGTGTCATGCCCCCAATAAGAAAAGTGAACAACATATCGAGAGTCGTAGCGTAGCGAGCATAGCGATGTCACATGCGTTGGACGAAGCGGAGAGCGTTACACTGCCGGACATAAGGGTGAGTAGGTCACTGTCGGAGTCGGTCGAAGGACCAAAACCACAGCACAACCAGCCAACTCGCGTGTTCACCTGTCCGCGAGACCTAGACGCCCAACTGCCGGGTGAAGAGCCTGGGCTCAAGGGCCACGTCTACAAAATCCAGGCTGTTAATTACCGACTTGTCACTAATTACCACGGAGTTGGCTGAGATATGATAGTTTCTCTTGTTCGGTTTATTTACACTTACTCTATTCTTGCGGGCTCCAACGATGATATAGGCCGTCTTGTCACGTTGTCGAAGTTGCGAGATGACTTAATTAAGCGTCAATGGGAAGGGACATGGTGCAGCTCACCGGTCAGCTAGTTGCGGAGACGCAAACTCGATGAAGTAGCTACCGAGCATGTGACAACAACAACGTTGCGCTCGGCTCAAACAAGTTAATTACATGACATCTCTGACACCTACTTGTACCCAAGTTACTGATACAAAATGTTGGGGATGGTCACATTGGCAGAGCAGTCCCTTTTGCCAAGAACATGGTTGTTACCACCAACGCTACCTCTGACCACCCTCGACGTTGGAGCTCAGACGAACAACACTCACTACCACCACAACATGCTTAGGCTTGAACACAACGAGGTTGTCGTAACAAAATTTCGGAAATGGCCGGCTCGGGCTCCGACCGAGCCTTCACTCTGTAGTCGCAGGTTGCCAAGGCAGAAGAAGCTTTCCCCTGGGCCGCAACTACAGGAGCTTTATTGGCGAGCCGAGGATAAACACTTTCATGGGAGACGTTCTTGGTCTGAATTGAACGAGACCTAAGTGAGCAGTGGTCTGTCTGTTTCTTCGGGCAACCAAACCCCAGACGGGGAGGCCTTGGATGGGCGAGTCGCGAGAAAGGGAATGAGTTTGCGGCAGAGGAGCTTGTGAGCTGGCCAGTCAATGCATTGGCATCTCTTGGAAGAGTACGGGACCGCAAAGCATCTGGTACAGGCCACCCCCGGCATCTGGCACATGGTGCATAATCTACGGCTCTCCCTAGAGGAAATCGCTCTGAGTCCGACTGTGTGAGGATCAAGTCTGCAAGAACACTGGTGCAAGTGTTAGCCAGTGCTAGTGGACATGTATTAGCCATTAAGGAAAGGGGAACGCCCCGGATCGGATTCAAGCTGATATCCCAGCCTGGATGGCAAACTCCATATCTGGCCCGAACCGCGGGTTTCAAAGGCGACAGGGGGTAAAGAAACCCGAGTCATGTGTTCCTGCTTCTATATATTCATCCTCTTCTTTCCAATCGCAGTCTCCGTCATGGTCTGCGTTGGCTACCTAATTAGGTATCTATGCTGAGCGGGCCAGCCTCTCCCTCATTCACGGCCTGATGATGTCTCCGTGTAGCAACTGAGGTACGACAGAATATGGGACGCCCAGACGACGTGGGCAAACTCTGTTGAAACAGGCAAAGCTGGCGATTCCCCGGAATCGGAAACAATCGCGTGCCGATCGCGCGGTCGCGGATGCCTGAACACGTTGAAGTCTGAGGCGAGGAGGGTCCAACTGAGGGCACTGAAAGCCCATCAGGGCGGCGATTCATCCCTCTCACAAAGAGTACTCTCTTCTTCCTTTACTCGATAAGCCGAGTTGTGCGGGGGGGAAACGCGAACCTGGGCCTGGATAAGGAAAGCGAGGTTGGTGCAACATGTTGTAGAAAGAAAAACTGATTACCTGAACTTTTTTATCAATTCATATGACGCACGCTGAGTGAAAACAAGAAGGCGCGAGGGCACGGGCCGGTCATGTGGCCCTAACCGCCCCCAGATTGTTTCCAGGTTTTGCCAGGGGTTGTTGTTCCCAGTGTACGGAGTAATCACAGACTCGTATGTACGTACATATGTAAGAGACGGGCCAAGGTTGGGCATTGCTGTAGGGCTAACACCTCTCGTTGGCATCGTCTCCGGTGACTATCAAAAGCACCTAGCCAATCCTTCAAGGTCCGAGACTTGCAGTGCAGACGCGCCGCGTGCGGCGCCTGGGTTACTTAGTAACGTGCGTGCTGTTTCCCCTATTCTTAGCATCTTCTCTTGGCCAATAATAAGCCGCCAAGAAGGGCGGATTGTTGTCGGGGTGTGTGGGGAAAGATGGATGATTGAGCGGTCTTCGTATCTCTGCTACGGTCGTTGATGGCGATTGGCGATGGTGGAAGAAGGAAGTCGAACAGGGCCGTTCTGCAGGAAGCCCTAGTGGGCCCAGTCTACCACAGGGTGGCCTGGAATTAGGCCGCCAAGACGCTCAGCCTCGTGATTATGTACAATAGGTACGGAGTAGTTACTATAGTATGTATGTACATACACGCATATAGTACAGTACAACAGTTCCAGCAATCTGTGTCTGCTTGAAGAGGCAGCAAGGACCGGGCGGTCGGCGAGCGGCCAATTCCGGTCCACCAAAATGCACGGCAAGGAGCGATGCCGTGCGCCCGCCGCGTGTCTGACACACCACCTAGCGTCGACGAGAACCTTAGTACTCGGGTCGGAAATGGTAGCTTAGCCCGTGTGTTGACATTATGTCTCGCTGACAGTTTCCCTGCGTGGGCAGTTCTTCTACGAGCTTTGAGTTCTGATGCGAGTCATCGAGCCCCTTTCAAAGCTGGAGCCGTCTCTTCCCTCTTCCAACCATACCCATCCTCCCAGGGAGAAAGGGTGAAAAATGGTGCTGAGCCTTGCGGATGGTGTGGATCGGTGCAACAACCATCGGTTGGGAGCAGGGAGAGTATGTACAGTACATACATAGGAAGACGCCACAACGGCCGGCCACCCGCATCAGGATGCGGCCTCTGTAACCACATCTGTTAGGACGCTCTAACCGTCTCGGGCGTCTCAAGTTGAGATTGTGGTCCCTGGTTGGCTTCTGGTATCGAACTCCGTCAGCACTTAGTGCAACCAAGATCTATGTCTTACACTTTAAAATAGCTTCGCTAACAGGGCCTCAACCACTGGCTGCGGCCACTACTCAACGAGTTCGCCCTCGCGACGGGGTTTCAGGCTTGGCCAACATGCCCAACATGCCCAACACGTTGGGAGTCGCAGACCGTTTGCTCGGGACCCCTTGGACGGCAGGGAAACCCGACAGAGAGTATATAGTTGGTGACTCTGGCGATCATGTCCAAGTCTTCTCGAGCCAGATCAAGACGACTTTTCGATTCCAATAGTTTCTTCGCATCCTCGCCTTCGTCTGCCTTCCCGTCCATTCTCAAACGTCTTGAGCAACCAGTCATTGCAAGAAGCTTGATATTCCCCCTCTTTCACATCTCAGAGAACCAACCCCTCCGTCAAGATGGCTGGAGTAAGTCAGACGCCGCCACAAAACGAACTGCTGGGGAGACACATATCTGTGTACCGCCCGGTGGAGTAGCCGCTCGCCGCATTGCCCGTGCTGACCACTGCTTTGACAGTACATGAGATACCCGATTGTCCAGAACTACTACAATTCGTTGACCAAGGACTCGCACGAGTGGAAGGTTGACCGGCTCTGGAACACGATCCTCAACCTCTACTTCACGGCCGCCGAGGACTTTGGCGTCGAGATCCAGCCGCGTCCCGCTCCCAACGTGAGCAAGGAGGCTAACGACGTCACCGTCGCCTATGTCCACCACGTCAGCAACAAGAGGAAGGCGCTCTGCCTGTGGGAGAACAAGCGGCGCGAGTTCGAGGGCCAGACCGCCGTCTGGACCAAAGCCGTGACCGAGTTGACCAACTACATGATCAAGGAGCGCCAGGCCAGCAGACAGATGGGCGAAATCATCTTCGGCGCCGTCACCGTCGGCCGCTACACCCGCTTCTACGTTCTCAGCCCCGGCAGCACGGCCCTCGAGGACTACCCGGGCACCAACGGCACCCCCTTCGAGTTCCGGAAGGATGAGGACATGATCGTCAAGATACTGCGCGAGATCAAGGCCACCGTGTCGCGCCCCAGCACCCCCGCCTCCCGCCCTCCCTCCAGGAGCAGCAACACTGCCGCCTCCCGCCCTCCCTCTAGGAGCAGCAACACTGCCGCCTCCCGCCCGCCCTCTAGGAGTGGCGGTCAGTGAGTGACCATCGAGCGTCCTGGACGACGGTGCGCACGGCAGCGCTGGCGAGGCATATGGTGCCCGGCAGGTCTGGGTACAATCCAGTCGCCACCTGAAGTTCGAGACGATTGATCTGGATTCATCCCGAGCGTGGCGGCATAGCTTTGGAGTAGTGCAACGGCATCTGTGGTTGTTGGATCTTTGCTTGTCATCAATAAAAGACCGCGGGCGGCCTTGGTCTGGAAGCCGGACTTTTGGACCTATTGGAAACGGAGTTAGATCTTGAATAAACAGTAGAGCTGCCTTAGAACTTCCCTTGCGTAAGATTGTGGTGCTGAGTTGCGGTACGCCATCACAACTTTCAGCCGTCAACCGCCGAGTCCCAAAAACCCACGACCGCTAAAAATTTGAGCGAATATTATTTCTGCCGGTGTCAAGTAAGCGGTTTGGTTGCCTTAAGCTCAAGGTCAGCTGTTCCTTTCTTGCTTACAGCCCTGGAGCTGCTCACGGCGTGGGCCGTGCCTTCCCCTGAACCAGAACGCAACCGCTCCTACCTCCCTAAGCTGTGAGTCTGTCACTCAAGGAAAGGACGGTTTAGGGAAATAAGCCGCTCGTCTTTTGTAAACTGATGGAAACAGGTTACGACTGTAGGCGAATCTGTCCCTGCCCGTGTACCTCCGGTATGCGAAGCTAATGAACGTGTTGTCATGAGGCTGTTTAATTACACAATTATGCTATTAGATTGACTTTCTGCCCACTATACAGCATTTTGAATTCTCCAAATCAACTCTTTGGGAAACTGTCATATATGAACTTATACCATGGGACGCGAGCGTGTTCCTCCCATTCCTATATTAGGCGACTTTCTCCTCAGGCCTTGCTGAGCGGCTCAGTCATTACCCCGAGCGACATGAGGGTGCATCCTTGATTACGACACTGAGAAAACGCATGTTAGTAACACGATTCCCGCAGCAAAATTTTCTCAGGAAAAAAAAAAAAAAACGAGGTTTCGAGAAGAGAGGGGGAAGGGGGGGGGAAGCTAGTCATTACCCGACTGCCGTAAAACCCAGTAATGGCGGTCCCGGGAGCAGCTCTGAACTCCTTTTCTACCATGATGTTTCTCCGCGATGTGTATTTCGAGCCAACTTCTAATGCCCGCTCACGATTCGTATGTATCTGTTTCAACATTAGAACAGGGGTGCTTCCCATGACACGCAGCATGGGAAACGGAAAAGAATGTACCTTGAGCCAGGTTAAATGTCCTTCCTTATACAGCCAGTTCTCAACGTTCCCCCGGAGAAGCTGCTGGCCGACCTCGACTTTGTTGATCATTTCACCCCCAGGCCCGTCAATTGGGAACTCGACAATCTCGGAATCATCATCCTCCTCGTCTTCGTCTTCATCCTCGTCTTTTTTTCTCTTGGGATCTCCGATACGTGAAAATCTCCAGCATTCAGCTGGCACACTTGAACTGTTAAAGGAGAAATCAATGCGGCCAATGTCAAGGTCAACGACGGTAAGCTTTACAAGATGTTTCAAGTGAACCCCGCCAGGGCCACCAAACCGGGACCAAAACAGCGGCTTAAATCCCGACACATATGTTCTGGGCGCTAGTAGGAAGTCTTCATTCAAGTTCAGCGTCGGGGACGGCACGTCAGGATACCAAACCGCCGAATGTCTGAGGCTATTGTCGTCGGCTCCATGGGAACTCGACATGGAAGATTCAACAGGCCGCACAGCCCCAACGCTGACCATTCGGAAGGCCTACATTCCGGAACCAGAACTCGATTAGCATGAACAGGCATGGCAACACGAGCCGATCAAGAGAGGCGAAGGGAAGTTGTCTCACGTCAAACCCGAACTCGAGTGCCATCATCTCCTCACCTGGCGTGACGATGTCACGTAGCCGTTCAGTCCTTGGTGCGTTATCAGGATGCCCAAGCCACGCAGATAGCCGTCTCGCCGTTCCACGCCCGCTGACGAATTGAAGAGCGTGAATACCGCCAAGGCCGACGGCCACGTTGAAACCAGTCAGAGACGCCCCGCAGAGATGCACGCAACAACTCTGGGTGCCGGCAGCCGTATAGCCCAACCGTACGACCTCCCCATTGGTAGCAGTCAGGGACAAGCCGGCAATGTATACCGAGCCACCCAGGCGGACTGTCGAGGCAGCTACTTGGGAAATAGCATCCACTCGAATGGCCACCCGTTGAGTCTTTGAAAGCACACAGGCCGTCTGCAGGCCGCTGAGATTGCCGCTAACCCCCCGGATACTACCCTCGACAGAGACCCACGGCGGCCCGGAGCATTCTTCGTCTGGCAGGGGTCGCAGGGGAGCAGATCGTCCGGCGGATTCCGTGTCGGGGGTCAGCTCGTTCCAAGAGAGCTCCAATAAGTCCATCACGTGTCGGATGAGAGCCCAAACGCGTTTCCGATTCTGAGCGGCCCTCCCCAGTCGGGTACCGGATGTACGATGGTACAGCCAGCGCCAGTCTCTGCGCCCGATGCCGCCAGTGGTGTTGAGATCCCGCGCGGCTTCGAACAGCCATGAGCGCTCCGCATTCTCACCCCGAAAACGAGACGCCCAGAATTGCTGACTGTGAAATGTGAACCAAAAGGAGCGCGATGCCAGCCGGGCGTTCAAGACATCTCGGGTCGGTAGATACGCAGCTATAGCAGAGCATAGCTCCTTGGGAAGCAAGCCGAATGGATCCTGACCACTGGACGATCTGGCAGTAGCGGATGACTCTGATGGGTGGTCCCAGGTTGGCGGAGACTGTGGAGTGTCGGCGAGGATCTCCTGGATCTCGGAAGAGGCAAGAGGGTTGGTGTTGTACACGGCGTCGAGCCCCGAATCACGAAAATCCCTGTCGGCAAAGCGTAAATACTCCCATGGAAAATAGTCATCCTCCGGAAAGAGGAGAGCTAGGCCCCCATAATCATGACCCCAGTCGATGATGTTCCTTGCGAACACCGTCGGGACGGAGTTCAGAACGTCAAAGAATCTCGCGCAGGGGACCAGATCGGGGTAGCATGCGTCTTGAAGCAGAGACCAGCAGGCATCGTGGATGACGAAGCCACGCTTGCCGTTAATCTCGGCGGTTTCGGTCATGACCCCGAATTCATGTTCCAGTGGGTTATCATAGCCGGGGTCGTCCCACCGAGCGCTGGGATCCGGAGGGGCGATGAAGCCTCCGAAGTGCGGGTCGGAGTAGTAACCGACTCCGGTCAAAAAGATCTCTTGACCTGCAATGTTGTGGCACACTGGGAAATTCACCAGCGCACTCAGCCGTTGCTCCGTTTTCCCTCTCCCGCTGAATGCACTTACGCCCACGAAACTGACCCATCCATGAAGCGGAGCCTGCTTCTCCGACAATGTACCAACCGCATATGGCGCACCTGACGAGGCGAGGACTCATGTTTCTTTGCGTTCTCTGGGAATGGAATTAGGGGGTTTCGATGCAGCTTGTAAGTAGGTAGTCTGTCACCGGGGGGGGGGGGTTACCGGATTGATGGGGAAGGTTGCCGTTGCGGAAGTAATTAGCGAAAACAGGGCAGAACAGGTTGTGTAAAGGAAAGAGAAAAAGCAAGGTTGTTGTTGTTGTAAGAATTTGGACTTGAGGAGAGGGACGGGAATGGAAGAAGAAATGCACCCGCCGAAAAACATGATACTAATAAAAGATAAAAGAAAAGATAAAAGAGCAAGCAATAAACAATGAAAGGTGCTGTGCCGTTGGCCGCCTGCTGCGGTCGTGTGGGTTGGGGGCGGGAGCAGGCAGGTTGGCCTAAGCGCTATACCCGATCGGGAAGCGCATATGCATGTCCATACATACGTAAGGTACGGATTACACTGTACCTAGCGCTCTCAACAACGAAAACAACGCAAATGTAAAGCGATATTTGCTTTGCTTTGACTACACGTAAGTAATATTTACGTCGATTTGAACTTGCTCAAATCTACTAAGTGCCCTAACCCAATATAGAGCGCCTTACTATCCATCCCGGCCCAGCGCCACTGAGCTATCCATCAAATCTTACAACCAGCCGCCGAAACGCTCAAAAATACAGTAAAATTCGAAGACTTCGAATTCCGTTTATTCGACTGAACAATAGCTGTTCTAGCTAAGCAGTAGCTATTCTAACCAAGCAGTAGCTATCCTACATTTCTACATTCGCCAATGCCTATAACATAGGGTAAGGTTCGCTGTGGCTGTTGTGGCGGTTAGGTCATCTTGCAGGTGTGTTTTATAATAGTGTAGAACTATAGATAGGACGGTCAGCCACTACATACGGGTCTTGGCAAATATGTCAAATATACTCAAGTAAGTATGCCCGCGTATTTGCTTGACAGAGGGTTGTATTTGCGTTGTATTTGCGATAATTTGACTTGCTTACGTTGAACGTATTTGCGTTGTTGAGAGCTCTGGGCGAATGCATTTAGCGAGCGTGCCTCGTTACGTGGGTAGCTCGTGGCTAGTGCGTCAGAAGCTTGTATATATGTAATCCGTATGTACACTACATACGCTTCTGACAGATTGGTCGGAGAAACGTTCAGGTTGCTTATTCCTTCAACGGCTTGTTGCATCGACCCTCGCATTCCTGAACCACGCCCAGGTTCACATTTTCCTCACACAGCTCGGCTTATCGAGTACAGGAAGAAATCAAGACGAAGAAGAAGAAGAGGAAGAAGAGGAAGAGGAAGAGGAAGAAGAAGAAGAAGAAGAAGAAGAAGAAGAAGAAGAAGAAGAAGAAGAAGAAGAAGAAGAAGAAGAAGAAGAAGAAGAAGAAGAAGAAGAAGA
>NW_027192611.1:13450-32691 GCF_042370625.1 Thermothelomyces heterothallicus | reverse complement strand
AAGAAGAAGAAGAAGAAGAAGAAGAAGAAGAAGAAGAAGAAGAAGAAGAAGAAGAAGAAGAAGAAGAAGAAGAAGAAGAAGAAGAAGAAGAAGAAAAGAAAAAGTCAAAAGCACCCAACATGATTACAACGAGATTCAGCACTCTAGTCCCCTCCAAGCTCGCCATCGGCCTGGCCATCCTACCGCTAGCCATCCCCGTCACCTACCTCCTATACCTCGACCGCGTTGTGTCGGCCAGGCTCAGCGCCGTGACCGGCGTCCGCGATAAGACAAGGCACCCCGCATCGGATATACCACCGGGCATCCCGAAGCCGGTCAGCCTCCCCGAGGAGGTGCGGGCCGACGAGGACGGGTCCGAATGGGTTCTCGCCTGCGAGCGTGTCGTCTCGCAGCCCCTGGCCCTAGTCCCACCCCCATCTTCGTCCCCGTCCCTGTCCCCGTCCCCGTCCCCTTCCGCCGCCGCCGCCGCTGCTTTGCCGGACCTCGTCACCCGCTACGTCCGGGCGACCATGGCGGCCTTCAGCCGGACACCGCAGGCCTGGTTGCTCTGGGCCTCGATCGGCGGCCACGACGACGACGACGACGACGATGGGGGGGCGGAGGCGCGGAGGACGTTCGGAGGGCACTTCATCCGCGGCCTCGCCTTCCGCCCCGGCGACCGCGTCAACGGCTTCTGGACGGTCGCGTACCGCGGTGATGGCGGCAGCGGCATGCCGGGCCTCCACGAGCGCGTGGAGATGGCGCTGGATCCGCCCCGCGCGTACCACGGCGTCCCGGCCGTGGTGAGGGGCATCGTCGTGGCCGGGCTGGAGACGCGGGGCGAGGACGGGCGGGTCGTGTTCGTCAACGAGACGTGGATGTGGCGCAGGCAGGGCGAAGAGGCACCCCTGCTGCTGGAGCGCCCCCTCGGCAGGTGGCTTCACGCCGTCCTGGCCGGCTGGCTCGTCATGAAGGGCCTCGCGGCCGTTAGCGAGAAGGGACGGGTCAGCCTAATGTGAATACTCAATCCAGAGCAGAGATGGTATGCAAAGCCAAAATATCTTTGTTCGCAAGCTTGGTGCCGGTACCTAATAACTAAAACCAGGTCATTGGGATATGGCGGTCGTGTGTATAATAATATGTATTTACATTGATACGGATGTGCAGAGTTACGTCGTGTGCGCCCCTTACAAAATCGAAACCAGCTCAGTCTCAGTCCCTCTTCCTCCTCTTCAACGCAATCTCCAGCCCCAACGGCTTCCTCAGGAACCCTTCCCTGGTATCCATGTGCGCCTGCCTCAGGGACACGTCGTACCGCCGCGCCCACGTGGCCACGATGAGCTTCATCTCCATCTCGGCCACGTTTCTCCCCACGCACGCGCGCGGGCCGTGGCTGAAGGGGATGAAGGCGTTCTTCTGCCTCGGCGTCAGCCTCTCCCACCGCTCCGGCCGGAACTCGTCCGCGTCCGGGCCCCAGATCTCCTTGGAGTGGTGGATCGAGTACGTCGGCACGCTCAGCACCGTGCCGGGGGGGAAGTAGTGCCCGCCAAAGTGGACGCCCTGCCCGTCCGGGGGCACCTGCCGGGGCAGGCCGATGCCCGAGGTCGAGTGGAACCGGAGCGTCTCGTTGACGACGGCGGAGAGGTAGGGCAGGTCGCGAACCATGTCGAAGGTCGGCACGTCCATGTCGGCGGGGATGGCCGCGTCGAGCTCGGCCTGGAGCTTCTGCATCACCCCCGGCGTGCGGACCGCGTGGTAGAGGAGGGCGCACGACGAGTTGGACGTCGTGTCGCTGCCGGCGATGAGCTGCGTCAGCGCCTCGGCCGTGAGCTCCTGCCGCCCTAGTGGCTCGCCCTTCTCGTCGCGGCCCTCGATCAGTCGCTGCAGCAGGTCCTTGCGGTGCGACGGCGGCGGGTTCTCGAGCCGGGCCTTGACGCGAGCGATCGCGATGCCCGCCAGGTTCTCGACCGCCTGGAGGCCCCGGCTGAAGAAGGGGTCCGGGAAGTACTTGGCGTACGGCTTGAGGGCCGGCAGGATGCCGAGCGTCGCCGACACCTCGCCGCGGCGGTTCAGGATCTCGATGGCGGGCGCGTAGATGGGCGGGCTCTCGGGCGACGCGCGGACCTCGGCCATGTCGGCGCCCGAGGACAGCATCCCGAACGGGGCGCCGAACGCCAGGTCGCCGATGACGTCGAAGGCGAGGTAGTTGAACCAGTGGAGGCAGTCGAAATGGGCCGCGCCATCGGGGTTGGTCGACCGGGCGATCAGGTTGTCCAGCTGCCGGACAAAGAGCTCGAGGTTGCTGTGGATGTAGGGCTCGAACTGGGCGACCGACTTGACCGAGAAGGTGTGCGAGACGATCTTGCGCTTGCGCGTGTGCTCGGCGCGATCCCGAGTGTTGAACAAGCCCCTCTGGATGCTCACAAAGGCGTCATAAAAGTCCCTGAATATCCTGTCAGTCTCCCCTCTCATGTCCTCTCATGTCGTGTGTCATGTCATGCAGGGCAAGTCAGGCCCCCCCAAAGTTGATTGACCTACGATTTCAAGAAGCCGTTGCCATGGCCGTAGACGACCTGAATGGCCGCGTCGTCGCAGAGGCTGACGTGGTTTGGCTGGATACGCACGACCGGGCCCAGCTTCTTGTGCAGCTTGTCCACCGTCTCGTATCGATTGCCCCGCCGGCAGACCAACAGCAACCACCAATTCGTGAATTGGGCTGGAAACGGCGCCGGAATGTGCCTCAGGTGTCGGTAGGTCACAAGGTATGGGTAGACATAGTAAACCACCGCCGCAGCCAAGAGGGCCACCGGCGCCCAGGGTGACAGGATGAAGTTGACGATGGCCATGACTGACTGACTACCAGAATGCAGTCTGCTTGGGAGCTTGCGACAGGAGAAGGAGAAGAGGGGAATGCTTGTTGGCAGTCGGCAGTTCGCCAGTTTTTTATCCTACTCAGGGCTAGCCCGCTGCTTCTGGCTCGAATCACACCCTGGATGAGCCTCACCGCCCCCTGTCTCCGCGTGGCAGTTCACCATACCAAGGCCGAAACAGAGCCTCCAACCAGGCTAGGAAAGGCGGCGATGATCGACCCTGCTCCCGGTATCAGTTTCGGCTTCTCAATACGCGCTCTCGGAGACGCGGGAACTCTGAGATTCGCGGGGTCGGGGCCGTGCTCTGGCTCTTCTGCTGACGGACGCCACCCCCCAGAAAATGCGGGGATGCGGAGCCCGCTCTCCCCGGCAACAGGAGGCGGCATTGGGAAAGATTGTGGAGAGCGCTGGGGGCGACCGAGCCTGGCGTCCTATTTGCTGGATCGCCCCCGCGCTTCTTCGCGACTCCGAGTTCTCAACCGCCCTGAAGATGCCCAGGGCAATCAGTATCCTGATCGTGGGTATCCGAGGCATCTCATCCAGAAGCGTCCGAGGTAGAGCGATCTGTCCAAATCAAACCCGCTGTAAAGGGGGCATGCCGTCGATTTAGGGTTAGGCGTCCCGCTAGTGCAAACGGTTTCGCCCGACATCATCAGCCTTGTGCATACACAGTATGGAGCCCCAACTCGGCGCGGTAAGAATGTCGCATGCGCCGTAGAAGTATGGTCGCAGAACAGCCAGAATGCTACATGGACAACATTTCCGCCAGCTTCAGCTTTCACACCGTCAAGGCCGACCAATTCGAAGAGATTCTGAATAGATATTACAAAAAATAGGACTGGCGCGCAAGCAATACTCAAAATTGACCGGCCGCTGGGGACCACTTAACGGAGCATGTAAGAGAGATCAGGGAGACTGGCTAGGATCTGCTCGGCCATTCGCTCGTGAGCGATTTGCAAATCGGCATTGGGAGGTTGTCCTGCCTCCGGTGGCGGCGGACGTTGAGAGAGATCATGTGTCGTTGCTGATTCGAGAGACCTGGTTGCGGAGCCTTCCGACCCCAAGCTCCCACCCGGGTGCTCCACAAATTTAGAGTTGATGGTGGATGCTTGGCCCTGGGGAGCTGGCTTGGCAGGAGGTAACTCCGTAACCGATGGGGCTGCCGCGTCGGATGGTGTTGGGGCGGGTCCGCCTGTCTGCGAAAAGATGCCGCCAGCTGTTGTGGGCTGCGAGGTGACGGGAGAGGATACCATCTCGCCCCACTCGTCGTCATCGTCCTCGTCGGCGGTTTGTGAAGTGGTTGGGGCGGGGGCGGAAGCGGTCGCGTTTGGCGGCTCAGGAATCATGCCCGTGGTACTCGTCTGTGAACTGGGCGCGAGTGAGCCGGTGTTCCAACCGAATGTGGGTACGGCAGGCCCAACACTGCCCGAGGCACGATGTGTCGGGCGTTGTGGGGAATGTGTTGCAGACGCATCGGCCAATTCCAACGATAGCGTGGACGCCGGGGGGGGCTGGGATGATGCCGCTCTCGTGTGCGAGCTCTTCTTCTTGAAAACAGCGTCAAGAGCGACAGGCGCAGCGGAGGAATCCCAACCGAACATGTTCTTCTGGGTTTTAGACACTCCGCCGCCGAGCGCGACGCGACCGGCAATGGAATCCTCCTCCATCCACCGGCGCACAATCTTGATGGTCTCATCATGAACCGTTGAAGACGGCCAGGCGACCCGCCTGTAGCTTTCGTCGTCACCGGCATCGTGCCGGCGAGTCGAACCCAGCCGGGAAATTCGGTACCATGTCTTCCTCTGTGAAATCTCGGTGAAGCTGTCGTTGATGACAGTGTCCAAGACCTCGCGATCCCCCATGGCCTCGTGGGACAGTTCCGCGGTGGGGGCAAACAGCTTGGTCACCAATTCGAGATCAACGTGAAAGTCTAAAGGTCCAAACTTGGCAATCGGAGAGGGAGAGTCAGGAAGCGGGGGTAGCAATGCCGTGGATGCGTCATTCGCACCTGAATGCTCTCTTCGATGCTGGTTTGGCGCCGGCTGCTCCGGTTGCGATGGCGGTTCCATCGCACGCTCATCTGTATTCCCGTCTGCAACAGCGTCTGCATCCTCAAACTCCCCAAAGTCGGCGTCGTCTAGGGCATCTCGAGGGTCATCTTCGCCGCTGTCCTTCTTGCTGGATACCGATGGACTAATGCTGCGGGACCGGGTGATGGGGAGATGTTCTTCGCTGGCAGCCCTGGCGAGACCGTCAAACTTTACGACTAGCTCTTGAACTTTTCCAGAAAGCTTCCTTGTCCTGAACCTCGAACTCCGTTGCTCCTCGTCGACCGGTGTGATTGGCGAATCCTGCCGCTCTCCCTCATGGTCGGTATTTTCGTTGGACGGCGTCGAGGAACGGTCCCCCCGGGTTTGCGTATTCGATTCGATGCTCAAGCGCGCATCGTCGCCAGAGACTGAGGCTGGCGTTGTCTCATAGTCTTCGACACCCTCGCCCTCGGTCGGGTCGCGTGTCGCAGAGGTTGGCTCAGGAATCGTCGTCGTCTCAGCGGCCGTGAACTCCTCTGTCTTGGTCTCGAGCTTGTCCCACACTGCCTCTTCCCTGATCCCGAAAGGGTTTTCCTTTGGCGTATCAATGGGCGAATCGGCAGGAGAGGCTGATTCGACGACCAGGCGAGGGGTCGTAACAGCGTCATGGGAAGATCTATGTGATGAGAACCCGGACCCCCAAGGATCCGGTGACGGTTGTCGAAGTCGAGAGCCATTGGCTGGCTTGGGGGTTGCAATGCTGCCGGGCAGTGTGATCGGGCTACTCTTACCGAGCAGGTCGTCTCGTGGAGTGGCCGGCAAATTCGGACTGGAGCCTCCCCATGGCGCCGCCCATACCGAATGCGCTGCTGCATCAGACGGCGCTGTCCATTCCCCAAATCCTACATCGTCACCTCCCCATGGCGACTGTTCCACAATAGCAGGGACGCGGGGGGAGCTGGACGCGGATAGAAAGGCGCGCGGAGGGGGGACAATGTCGGATTTGGCGGGTGAGCCGGGTTTCAATTCCCTGTCCCCCTCTGCTGTTGCCCATGGTGAGCCCCATGGATCGTCCATCATGTGCCGCGGCGATTGTCATGGTGCGGGCAAAAGCTACCGTACTCGACTCGACATCACTCGGAGGGTGATAGATATCTGGTCGCGGGGAAAGCCGAGACGCCGATCGATGTTGCTTGTAGGAGCCGCGGCAAGACTTTGGCGTCAGAAAGGTTTGTTAATCGACTTGTAGGATGGTCGGGCAGATCGCGTTGGCTCAAACGGGCGGGTGTTCGGATGCGTCGGTCGGGGACTCTTCCCGGGGCAGACTGCCATCGAGTAATTTTGTTACGCTGTTACCCGCAAGCATCTGAAGTCGATATTAAGGTCCATACTGCGTGCTAGAGCGTGCCAAGTTACCACGTTAGTTCTCTGGACAGTGTACTCCATTCTCGCGACCGGGAACCCCATCGGCTTGGCAATTGCGACTGGGCGTGCTTGGGCCCCAACAACGGACCGCTGTGGCGCTGGAACAACTTCTCGTGGCTTGGTAGTTACTAGCCCACAACTAACTACTTGTAACTTAGCGTTCAGGTGGCTCCACCTGCTGATAAAGCACGCCGGTTCAGGCCCGATCAATGGAGGGGCTGATTAATTGTCGAAGCAGGAACGGAGAAAAAGCTGAACGCCATCGCCGCCGACGATGTTTGTAGCTGACATGGCATATCCACAACCGCCCTGAGGGACGAACCAGAGCGGTTGCATTAAATCCTCCTGGTCTGTTCGGATATTCCCTGTCCATCCAGCTTCACGCGATACTGTTACCCTCGGTCTCCATGTCGCTCTCCAAGATCAAGCACATTGTGCTGGTGAGCACATTTCTTCCCCACCCTCGCCCGCCAGTCGACCAGGAACTTGACTAACCGCCCTCACCGGCAGGTCCTCTCCGGCAAGGGAGGGGTTGGCAAATCCTCCGTAACGACACAGCTGGCGCTCTCGCTGTCCCTAGCGGGCCACTCCGTCGGTGTTCTCGACGTCGACCTTACCGGCCCCTCCATCCCGCGCATGTTCGGGATTGAAGATGCAAAAGTAACACAAGCCCCGGGCGGGTGGCTGCCCATCACCGTCCACGAGGCCGACCGATCTGCCGGTGTTGGTTCGCTTCGGGTCATGAGCCTCGGTTTCCTCCTGCCACGGCGGGGCGACGCGGTTGTTTGGCGGGGACCAAAGAAGACAGCAATGGTGCGGCAGTTTCTATCAGACGTTTTCTGGGACGAGCTGGACTACCTCCTAGTGGACACGCCGCCAGGGACCAGCGACGAGCACATCTCCTTGGCCGAGACGCTTCTGCAAAAGGCGCGTCCGGGGCAGCTTGCCGGCGCCGTGGTCGTGACGACACCGCAGGCTGTCGCGACGGCCGATGTTAGGAAGGAGCTGAACTTCTGTGCCAAGACTGGAATCCGCGTACTCGGCGTTATTGAAAACATGAGTGGGTTCGTCTGCCCAAACTGCAGCCAGTGCACCAACATCTTCATGAGCGGCGGAGGGGAGGTCATGGCGAACGACTTCAACGTCCGATTTCTGGGGCGGGTCCCCATCGATCCCCAGTTTCTGGTTCTGATCGAGACCGGAAAGAGTCCAAGATACCCCGCAGGGACCTCCATCAATGGGCAGGACATCTCGTCTCCTACGGATGCGCCCGCCGAGGGCGACGAAACACGAGACTCCGCACTCCTTGTTCATAAGTACAGGAGTTGCTCTCTTGCACCAATCTTTAGCACCATCACAGCTGATGTGGTCGCCAATGTGGCATAGTAGCAGCCAGAAGAGAAACAAGAGTCATCTTTTCACTCGACGACAATTACGCCTCCTGCACATGTTCCAGGTTTCGCCCATCTTGTGACTCGCTTGTTGGTGTTGTTGCCTTTACGCGCTATGCTCCTGAATCAAAGTAATCCGTGGAGAATGATTTGTTTCCTTGCTACCGGAACATATTACTAGAAATGAATGATCAATATCGCTGTGGTGGACCCGGGGGGGATTGACGTTGGGTATGAGGAGGGAAAGAAAATGGTCTACTTTTAGCCCTTATGCGGTCTAGACGTCAGGTACATACATAGCATAGAGAGAAGGTGTGCCTTCTCCAGAAACATCCTATCCAAGAACACCGCCACCCATCCGGCCCAGTTATAACCGTATTTGCCGAACGCAGTGGGAGCTCCGGGAGCATTGAAAGCAGTCTACAGTGGGTGGCTATACGAAGGAAAAGAGTGCCTTGTTAAACTATCTACAAAGGAGACAAAAACGACTAATATTTATAGACAAAGGAACTGGCTAATGCGTTGGCGACGACGCCTTATACGCTGTGGCACGTATATGGCTAATACTCTTAGAAGCTCTACAGCTTCTGACACACCCCCTAGTTGAACGCGGTAGTCGTTTAACTACGCTTTGTGGTGATGCTATTCCTAGTGTTATATCCTTTGTCGCTCTTACCTTGATAGCTCTTTTAGGGGGCCTGCCTTCTGTATTCGGAAGTCTAAAAGAGTCGAGTATAGTGGAGCGATTCCTTTGAAGCTATAGTTTAAATATAGCCTCTATAATAGTAGTAGCGATAGGATTAATAGTTTTAATCGTAATAATAATAGGATAACGCTTTCTATACTTATATCTATAGATAACTTATTATCTATACTTATTATAAATAATATAGCTCCTTCGAGCTTAACTATAGCTATTGCTAGGCTAGCTCCTGCTCCTATTATGCCTAGGAAGCGTAAGTATACCAAAGGGTCTACCCTATAAGTACTTATTCTATCGCTAATTTTGTGGTATTCTAGCGATTTTACGAATCTAGCGTTTTTAAGCGAATTCGTGTGGTTTGGTTTCTTTTAATTAATTTGACGGCGATTCTATTACAATTTCCAAGCGCTCTACTAGTCATATTAAGGTCATTTAAGCTAACTAAATATAGTAATATTAAAGCTAGTAAGCTTTATAAGGTACCCTATAGAATATATATATAGTCGGCTCTAATAGGATATTCCTTTAGCGAATATCGTAATTATTCCGGTACTAGCTCCTATTATTACTACTATACCTATAGTTACGATAAGTGTAAGGATATATATATTGATTACCTATATATCTAATAACTCTTGTAATACTTATACTAATTAGAATAGTCCTACTTCTTATATTAGATTGGCAAAGGATTTAACAAAGGCTCTATTAGATAGTGCTAAGGCTTCTATAAGTCCCTAGATCCTACCCTCTACCCCTAACATATAGGCGAGATAGAAGTGTTAACAGTTATATATAGGATCTTAAGAAATTGTATATAGTTCTTCGGAATAACCTTAAACGCGTTAGTGTTTCCTCCGAGCAAGTTAAGGACGATATAGAGAAGTATAAGGTTAATAAGGCTAAACTTACATGCTTTACGAAGATTGCCTGCTCTATCTACGATATCTTCTACTAGCTAGGTAAGATCAAGGAAGGTCGTAAGGCTCGTGTTAGCATTTCTAATGACGTATCAGGCGCTATACCATCTCCTAATAAGGATAAAGGTAAAGGCAAAGCTATTAATCCTAGCGACGGCTAATAGTAGAAGATTATATAGATAGATTTAAGAGTACTAGGCGGAGTATTAGATAGCATCTTAGGTACTTATATACGTGCCCTAGTTTGTTTTCTCGAATTTAACTTATTTGCTACCCCCTAGTTATATAAGCCTATAACTAATATCTTAGAGGTTAAGGAGTACTCTCTAGCGCTCGAAGGCTTGTCGGCTAAGTTATTTTATAAGCCTATCTACTAGCATCTAACTAGTTAGTAGATATATAGCTTTAAACGTTTCTTTTGCCGCTTCCTAGTATAATTATATATTATAGATATCTATATACCGTAGGTAAGTATTAATGTATTCGTTCTTGGCTATTACTAGTCTAATCGTTTGCTAATTATCATAGTAAATATTCTAGGGTTCTCCGAGCTTAAGATCGATGTCTATAAATAGCCTTTTAAGCGCTATAACCTCTCTTACTATAAGGGAGAGCGTTAGAAGTTCCGCTTTAGTGTTTAACGTTATAATAGTATCTTAGCGCGACGCCTTCTACGTAATAGGACCTCTAAATAGGAAGAAAATATATCCCTATAACAAATATTATATATCTAGATTATCTATATACGAAGTGTCCCTAGCGATTATAAGCGTTAGACTATCTAGCGCTTGCTCGCCCCTATACTAGATTAATAGGTAAGAGCTCCTAAATAGATATCTTACTACTTGCTATACCTCTAACAAGTAGTCTAGTCCTAGGTTAGTTAGGTATTAGGATAATATTAAACAGGCGTATATAACATCTAGACGTAATATAACTATATAGTATAGGATTGATCCGACAAGCTCCTAATACTCTTTGATCTATATACTAGTAGTACTCCCTTTAAACTTCTTTAGTTCTTTATAGCTTAAGGGAGTTAGTTTATACACGCTAGGCGTATCTAGTCCATATCTTCTTACTACCTTTCTAAAATATTAGTTATAGACTAACTATATCTTATATGTAGTTCGGTCTCGAATTACTCTAATCCTAAGGAACTAACTAATATTACCCTACTTATAGACGTTATAACAAGCTTTGATTCCTTCTATTATATGCTCGGCCGTTACGGTATTACTTTTATAGAAGAAGATCAAGAAGTTATCGATATAGAAGATCAGGATGACATGCTTATCGTAGCTTAAGAAGAGGTACTTTTCTTTTCCTGATAGCTTTATCCCGAGTTCCAAAAGCGTTTTGTAAAACTCCTTATACTATAAGAGTAGCAAGTCTCTTAAGCTATATAAAGCTCTTTATAACTCTATATATTTTCCTAGCTACTTAAATCCTTCTAGTAGTTTATAGGTAATAGGATTATCTTCTAGTCATTTAGCATTAAGGAACACTTACACTACATTAAATTATTTAACTTCTAAGTCGAAATATACTACAATTACTATTATTATACAGAACAACTATACCACTAGAGTAACTATATATATACTTTTTACTAAGCTAATATCTTATAGATCTCCTTATATATAGATCCTTACCTTATACTTTTCTAAGAAATTGTAATATACTAGCCTTATAGCAACTATAGATAAGCGTACAATGTTTTATTCAACTACCTTAAGGGAAGAAAGAGGGGAAAGTAAGTATAGGTACCGGAAGGGGTTCCATTTCCTAATATAGGGGGTATATACGTACTCCGGTTAGGGTTCGGTTAGGCTTCGGGTTAGAGCCTAACCAGGTCCTAAGCACGTACCCTATAAACGCCCTATAAACGTATATAGGTCCGGTCCAAAACCGGGTATAGCCTGTTATCGATTAGCCTAGGTAGAGCCTGGGCCCGTGACATACCCCCCCTCTTTTTCTAGTCAGGTGCCTAGGTAGGTCTACCTAGTGTCACTATAGTAACGGGTCCTATATATACTAGCGGTCTATACGTACGGCCTAGCTTTATTTAGGTCTCGTGTAGGTCCTAGTCTTTATTTTAACATTATATAGGTCTTAGCCTTTATTCGAGTTCGAAGTAGGGCCTGGTCATTATTTAGGCCCTATATATGCTCCCTAGCCCTACTCTCTAAATACGTATAAATTCCTTCTCTCCCTCTCTCCGACTCCTACTTCCTCTCTTTTCATAACCTACGAACTCCCCCCCTACCTATACCTACCTATATAACGTCCTACTACCTATACCTATACTATATCCCTAAGATTTTTTTTTTTTCATTTAGAATGTCTGCTATAGTTGGCTTGCTTAGTGGTAGTAGTAGTAGCTACCGTCTTAGTAATAATAAGAATAAAGATTATAGTATAAGTTTTCCTTCTGTTTTCCTAACTATAGTTGTCCTATATAAGTCCCGGCCCCTACTAACCGCCTAAATTTTAGTGTAAGAATTAGAAGATTTCCCTTAGTAGGTTTGCTATTAAGGGTAACTCCTCTAATAAGGAGTTCGAGCTTCTACCTAAGAAGATATAGTATTATCTTAATTATATTTACTATATTCTAAGCGGTAATAATATTATATATATCCCTAGTTATAGTATATCTTATATAATATACCATTCTACCTATAATCCTTATATTTAGGACCTATAATTATAGGCAAATAATCTATATTTATATATAGGTATCCGTAAAATTATATACTATTATAATAAGGATATAGCCCTAGAGACCCCCCCCTAGCTAAAGACCGCTAAGCGTAGTATATATAAGGTAGTCTTTATACCTACATTTACTACCTTAGTACATTCCTTCACTATAATTATAGAGGCTATATAGGCTAACTATTCCCCTACCCGGCTCGCCTTCTCCCCCGCCTAGGCCGCCTCCCCCTACTGCTGTAGCAATGACCGGGCCCTAGTCGCCCTCCCCTATACTCCCTCCTACTATAGTAACGCTCTCTCTACCACCTCTAACCCTGCCCCTACCTCATAAGCTACTAGGTAACTTATATATCGCGTTATCGTATAAAATGATACTATACTACACTAGATATAGTATATAAATGAGAATATATTAACTTTAGTCAATACTAACGCCGCCCTTATTGCCTATATTTTAGGCATGCCTTCGCCCGCCTCCTAGGCCTGCTATACTGCCGCTACGCGCCCCGTACCCGTTCTTATCGACTTCGGCCGGGCTCGTGCCTGACGTTCTAGCTCCCTGGCTAAGCACGTACTATACCTGGTCCGTAACTATAAGGAGCCTACCCCCGTAGCTCCTAAAGATATAATAGAGGAGGAGGAGGAGGTAGAGTACTTAGAGGAGGAGGAGGAGTAAGTATATAGTATATTATTATTATATATATTTGTTTTATAATTAGTTAGGTCGGTATATCTATAACACGGCCGCCACCCGTCTGCCCTAGGTTCGCCTATATATATAGAAATTTTAGACCGTTTGCTTATATGTTCCCTTACGTTTCCTCTTTATAACCGGCCTATCATTTAGATATATATCCCCCTATTCCTATTTAAAGGCGTCAAGCGCTTTGGTATTCTCTAAGTTTTCTAGTAATTCCTAAGTTAGGGTATTATATCCTTTCTATTTTACTAGTATATTATGACGATTTCCTCTCCCCCTTGTATTCCTAGTTATAAGGATCGCCTCTACCTTATATTCTTCTTATAGTAATCTATCCTATGAAAGTTCTAATACTAGGCTAGGGTAGGTATCTAATATATATTATAATAGGAGTAGGTTAGATATAGTACGCTTAACTAGATTAATATAGAAGGTAGGGTATAGGCCCTAGGGAACATCTAAAGTAATAATTAGCGGTATCGGTACTACTATTACCCTATATTTAGTATTAACCTAGTTAAGTTTCTAACTTAGGTAGTTAGTTTTAATATTATATAGGGATAGCTATACTTTATCCCCTACCTTAAACCTTTTAACTAGATATCGAGATCGATTAGCGTTTTCTTACTAGCGCTATTATACGTATATAATAGTAGCCTAGGTCTATTCTATACCTTCCTTTAGGTAATATAGGAAGTTAATAGCCCTCCCCTATAGGGTTAAAGCAGGAGTGTCTAGGAGGTTAGCGAACTAGATAGGACTTATATTATAGCTATAGAGGAGGTAACTTACACTTATTCTAGTTACCGTTAAGTTATAGTTATTAATTATAAGCTAGTATACCAGAAGATATTTAGGCTAGTTATACTAGGTAAAGGAAACAATAGTCTATAGGATAGTCTATACCTCCTAGTTTATACGTTCCGTGCCTCTGTCTATTTAGGGGTAATAGGCTATTAATAGTGACTATTTAATCCTAATAATCTTATAGAGAGAAGTCTAGAATTAGCTAAGCTAATCTAAGCCGCGGTTAGTAATAATCTATATTAGAAACCTATAAAACCGCTATTATATATCCTAGAACCAAAGTATATATACTTCGGCCCCTATTAAAGATATAGCCTCGAGCTAGACGTATTTCGACAATTGATCGGTAATCATTATAAGGTAATAGGGTAAGTTCTTCTCTTATACTAGGAGGTTAACTATAAAGTCGATAGAAATCTATTTCTAGAAGCAGTTAGTAATAGGTAGGGGTTAGAGGAGTCCTTATCGTAGTTACTATAATACCTTAGCCCTTCGGCATATATAATAGTTCCTCGTGAACCGCTTTGTATCGGAGGATATAAGATCCTAATAATAGTCTCGTTAGAGCATCTTAAATAACCTATTCCTCCCTAGGTAACCTGATATAGGGGAGTTATAAACTCGTTAGAGGATAGTAATAGTAAGGGGTTCCTATATAAGGAGCTAAAGTCTCCTCTGAAACTAAAGAGTACCTTATACACTTAGAGAACAATCTATAATCTAGGTTTATACTATATTTACCTCTTTAGGAAACTTCTAGGCCCTATCTCGGACAGCCTAGAGTCGATATATATAGTATTTATCTTTAAGAACTCCCTCGTCCTAGAGGGACGTAAGTAAGCTATCTATAAAAATGTTACTCCCCTTAGATAGGTAAGATATTTCTAGTGACTCTAAGGTAGTAGAGGTATCTAATTAGATAGTAAGGAGAAGTTATATAATATATTATATATCTTTAGGGAAGTCCTATTTGTGATAGAACAAGGCATTAGGATAAGATATCTATAATCTAGGATAGTATTAAAGCTTAAAGTTAAAGTAAGAGAGTATCTTAGCCTATTAAGCTTATTATTCGTTAATTAGATAAGGCTAGGTAAAATATTCGAGGTTCTTATAGTTAGTTAAGATTTAGAAAGGGGCTATAATACTATAAAGTTCTACTAATCAAGCCTTTAAGTAGGAGATAATTATAAGTAATTCCTTATTATAGATTATATAATTCCTTTTAGCTAGGGTTAACTTTATAGAATAATAGGCCATAGGATATAGAATATTATCTTCTCCCTATTAAGAAAGGCATCTACTAAGGGCCGTCCTAGAATAGTCTACCTTAAGAACTATCTCCCTCTTAAGGTCCTATTATACTAAGATTAGCTCTAAGATAAAGGCCGTCTTAAGGGCTTTAAAGGCCTCTTACTCCTCCTTTCCCTACCAAAACGGGGTATTCTTATAGGTTAACTATATTAGGGGTATAGTTATCTCGGAGAAGTTAGGGATAAAGTTATAGTAGAAGTTAGCAAACCTTAAGAAACTCTATACTCCTCGAACTTTCCATAGCGCCTCCTAATCGCGGATAGTAACGAGCTTCTTAGGGTTAGGATAGACTTAGGCATTAGCCTTAATAATATAGCCAAGGTATTTAACTTCTTTTATAGTAAACGTATACTTCTTAAGGTTAAAAGCTAACCTTACTACTTATAGTCTCTAAAGAACTTCCCTAACTTATTTTATATAGTCCTTTCTACTACCTACTATATATACTAAGATATTATTAAGGTATATTATTATAAAGTCTCTAAGTATTAGGCTAAGGGCATTATTAATATATCACTAGAAAGTTATAGGTATACCTACTAATCTAAAGGAGTAGATTAGCTACTTAAAATATCTAAACTAGGTTTAAAATACTATTAAATGTTTATCTCCCTCTATAATCCGGATATAGTAGAAGGCCGCCCTAACATTAAGCTTCGTAAACTACCAAGCCCTAGCTAAAGAGCGGAGAGTCTCCTTAATCAATAGAAGTAGATATCGATCCTGCTTTATAATCTTATTTAGGGCCTGGTAGTCTATATAGAATCTCTATCCCCTGTCTACTTTCTTTATTAAAAGGATAGGAGTAGCGGCCGAAGAGGAACTTACTCGAATCTATCCCTTATCTAATAGATTAATAACCTATTTCCAGACGTCTAATAGATAATCTTATAATATATTATGAAGGGGTCCCTAGGGGAGTTCGGGAATCTTCCTATTAGGACCCTCTTTTAACTTAATATAATGGTTAGTAGCGCTATAGTATAGGGGTAATCTACTAGCCTTCTCCTTATCAAAGAGGTTAGCGAAGTCACAAAGCTCCTCTAGTAGGGTTACCTCTAGTTCTAAGCAGTTATTCCCCTTTTCTATTATACCCTTATCAAGTTTATACCTCGATTCTAAGATAATTATTATTTTATAAATACTTATAACTAGGAAGATATTAGAGGTCTTCCTTTTCTATACTCTCTAGACTAGGCCTACGAAAACTATACCTATAATTTAGGAGATTCCTATCTTTTTAGTCTATAAGGAGACTTCCTAGATAAATAGTCCTAGCTATACCCTAATCTTAAAGATACTAGTACTTATATCTAGTTTAACCTCCTAATATTCTATCTATAGAAGGCCTAATATAATATCCTATATTAGTCTAGGAACTATATAGAATATAGCCTAACTCTTCTATCTATCGATATCTATTATAATATAGATTATCTAAATAATCTTCTAATTAGGATATACCCTTATTATAGTATTAAAAGTATAAGGGGTTAGTAAACTGATTTACTCGAGTCTAAGCTTCTAGTATATCCTTTTATTAATAATATTATAGCTAGAATATTTACTATCTACTTAGGCATTTATAAAGCTAGTAGAGTTAAGGAAGACTAGAATAAGAAAAGGGGGTCTATCTATTCTCCTACTAATCTTTATAAACTTACTTTCCTAGTAGGTATAGTCTTCTAGCCCCCTCGCGAGACTTTGCTTAGGGGCTATTCTTTTCCTTACTCCCTATCTTTCTCATTAGACTAGTCGCTTTCCTCTCTTTCTTCCTTAGCCTCTAGAGTATAAATGTCGGCCCTTAGCTAGTTCTACTATATTAGTCTTCTAATAAGGGCGTATTTATACTTAGTAATAAAGTAACCCTTCTATCTATATTAAATATACGCTCTAGCTACCTATTATACTACTTATACCTCCTAGCTAACCTATTTCGCCCTTAGGGCATCTCCTTTATATCCCCTTAATTAGTCCTTACTAGGACCCTTCTTCTATAGGTTAATCTATACTAAGTTAATACCTGTTATTAGTATATCCCTATCTATATCCTTCTCTCTCTATAGCTCGAATATTATCTATTGTCTCTATATCTACTAGTATCTCTTGCCTAGGTAGAGGGCCTTAAGGTCTATTATAATTTTATAGTATCTCTCTATTACTACTATATAATTATCTTAGGGAATTCCTTATCTAATAGTCATATACTTAAGTCTTAGGGAGAGATATTACTATAGTTTAATTAGGTATATCTTATCATTCTAAAGAAGACTACCTACCTTCAAGAGTTTTACCTTAAACTAAATAATAAAGGTAGAGAATAGCTTATTATCTCTCTATTATAAGAACTCAAGCTCTAATAGGGCGATTATCTTCTTATAGGGGTTAGAAAAGACGCTCTTAAGGTATTAGAGGAACTAGGCTAGGTTATACCTAGTCTTTAGGCCTATAGATTTATAATAGGCTATAACCTAAGTCTAAACCTATTATATTAGGTTTCCCTAGATAAAAACCTACTAGTTATAGTTAGAACTAATAAAGTCTCTATCTACTATAAGGATATATTCTATTATACTCTTCTAGGCTATAAAAAGTTCCTTCTTACTATCGAAAGGTTCCCTAGTTAGGAGGCGCTTCCTTTAAGGCCGCTATCTCTCTAGAGACATCCCGACTAAGTCAGGGGTTAGTATAGGCTAAGTCTAGGACGCCTAGAGGGAGTCGATTATAGCGTTCTACTATACTACTACCGCTTAGAGGGAGCAGACAAGTTCCTATAACTCCGCTAAGCTCGAGGGTATATATATCTTAGGTTCTACTATAACTAAGTTACTAGTTATTTACTTAGGAGGGTTATTATTAATAGAAGGTAGTTAAAATATAATATACTAGCCTTATAGTAACTATAGATAAGTATATAATGTTTTATTTAATTACCTTAAGGGAAGAAAGAGGGGAAAGTAAGTATAGGTGCCGGAAGGGGTTCTGTTTCCTAATATAGGGGGTGTATATATGCTCCGGTTAGGGTTTGGTTAGGCTTCGGGTTAGAGCCTAACCGGGTCCTAAGCGTGTGCCCTACGAACGCCCTATGAATGTATATAGGTCTGGTCCGAAACCGGGTATAGCCTATTATCGATTAGCCTAGGTAGAGCCTGGGCCTGTGATAGAAATCGTCCTTATTAAACTTATATATAAATACCTATTTTAACGATATAGGTCGCGCTTTTGCCTACTTATATAGGATAATCTTTTATATTCCCTTACTCTCTAAGTTATATATCTCCTTATAGGCTATATCTTTAAACTATTATCCTAATAGGTAATTATATAGGTCTTATTAGTTATTAGGAACGTAAATAAGATCGTTAATATATTATTATTATTATTATTATTAGTCCTATACTATTATATTAATAAGTATACTAGAGCCTCTCTAGTTATATATAAAGGAAACTATGCCTAATAGGCCGGATAAAAACCTCTATCCCTCCTTTAACGCCCGATCTAGGATACTAATATACTACAAAGAAAAGGAGAAGTGGCTAGAACAGCCCTAAAGAGGCCTTCCCTCCCGGTCTAGCCTCCTTATAAGGTAGTATTCCAGGAGCCTCCCTAGGTCTATCAGCTACTATAGAACCCTCCTTGCTAAACGATAGTTATAGGCCCCTATACCCTATAAAACGAGGTCTAGGTCCCTTTACAACCGTATTTCCTAGGGTTCCCACGTTCGGCTTCTTAGTAGGTTTAGGCACTATATAACTAGGTGCTCTACAGTCTCCCTCCCCTAGCTATAGGTATAGTAGGGGGTACTAACCCCTAGGACTTAAACCCTAAAAAGGAAGTCATAGAGGCCAATAGCCCCTATACGGGCCTATATTAGTAAGGAGCTCTAGGCCTTCGTTAGGCCCTAGTGCCTTTATAAGCCCTCCCCTATAAAAACCAGGCACGGGGGGTCCTTGTTAGATACATACCATATCCTCCTACCGGCTTGGTCGGCCCTCTAACGGTTGCTCTGGCTGGCTACCACGGCTAGTTCCGTAGCCTGTAGCCTTCTTCGTAGGGTCTATAGGGGGGGTTAACCCCCTCTATAGCCCTCCTAAACCTACTACTAGACTGTCGACCTTACTACCTCTAGGGCTATAGGCTTTAGCTCCTAGCCCCTTACCCTAGCCCTTCCCTTCCGGAACCTCTAGCTAAGCCTATTATAGGCTTATTAGATAATAGCCCTTATAGGGACCTAGGAGGCCCCTAGACCTGCCCCGGTCTATAAGAGCGGCTAGTTAAGTTTGGCTTCGAAGTTAGCTAGCCTCTTGTTAAGATAGAGGTCGAGGGGTAGTACCTAGGCTTCTATCTTGAGGCACCAGATAGGGGTAGCCTTATAGGCCCT
>NW_027192611.1:0-13310 GCF_042370625.1 Thermothelomyces heterothallicus | reverse complement strand
CAAGCCTAGTTAGGGCAAACTCCTAGGTTTCTAGCTTCTTAGCTACCTTTATATAGTAGGGGCCCTACTATAGCCTCTAGTCTAGTTAGACCCCTAGGAATCTAGCCGACTTCGAAGGGGCTATAGTAGTAGTATCCCCTCTAGGCTATAGGAGCTCTAGTAGTCGTAACTACTATTTCTAGCCCCTGTTAAAGTAGATAAGTTCGTACTTTTCTAGGGCAAAGGCTATACCCTAGGTCCTTACCTACTATAGGTAGGCCTTCTAGGCCCTCTATAGCTGATCGTTATAGGCCTCCTCGGCCCTCCTAAAGGCTAGAAGGTTAGTATTATCGGCAAAGCCTACCAAACTAACCGTAGAGCTGGCCTGGCGAATGGCCTAGTAGAGGGAGGCTATATAGAGGATAAACAGTATAGGGGAGAGGGGTGACCCTTAGGGGACCCCGGCCTTTACTACTATATCCTCTATTTCCTAGCTATCGAAGTAAAGGATAGCTACCCTATCCTATAGCTACTCCCTGACCTAGACCATTAACTACTTCGGGAAGCCCTAGCTCTATAAAGTAGTCAATAGCTAGGTATGGTTAATAGTGTCAAAAGCCCCTAAGATATCGAGCTATAGGAGGGAGGTAGCTACCTTATACCTCTAAGCCTCCTAAACCTAGGCTATAACAAGCCGAATAGCTAGTTTGGTAGACCTATATTCCTAGTTACCTATCTACTCGGCTAGGAGAAGCCTATAGGCCTCTACGATAGCCGTTACCTTCTAGGTAACTATAGCCTCTAGTACCTTGCCTACTATTAGTAGGAGCGTTATAGGCCTATAGCTACCCGGGGTGAAGTAGGCCTATAGGGGTTTACTAGGCTTATAGAGGACTACTATCTTAGCCCTTTTAAACCGGGCTGGGAAATAGCCGAGCTATAAGCTCTCCGAGGCTAGTATAGCTAATATCCGGTAGAGCGGCTACCTATAGGCCTTTAGTAGGCCTATAGGGAGGAGGTCCTCCCTTAGGGCCTTCTATAGGGCTACCCTAGCTAGTACTACCCTGACTTTGCCTACTATAACCTCCTAGCTTATTTCGAACTTCGGCTCCTAGTAGTCGTTTAGATCTAGGTCGTTAATATCTGACAGGTCTACTTCTAGGTTTAGAAAGAACTTATCGGCTAGGGCCCTAGCCTTCTATTAGTAGGTTATAAGCCTTCTTTCGAAGGCTAGGAGCTTTAGAGGGTCGACTAGTAGGTGGCTTTATAGCCTTACCTACCGCTCTAGTCTCTATAATAGGTCTAGCTAGTTAATTACCTCCTATAACGTAGCTCTCTAGCTCTTGGTCTTTACGGCTGTAATAGTCTTAGCCTAGTCCCGTAGGGCCTACCAAAGTGCCTCCTATATATAGGGGTTTAGGGTGCCCCTATAGGCCCTCTCTACCTCCTTAGCCCTCTTCTAGGCCTCCTAAACCTCCTTTGTCTACTATCAAGCTCGTTTACCCCTTATACTAGCCTTCTTTACTAGAGCCGAGACTATAGCTATTTCCTTAAGGGCCTCTATAAGCCTGTCGAAGGCCTATAGAAGCCCCTCTAGGCCCTAGAAGATAGGCCTGGCTAGGGCTAATGCCTACCTACTAAGCTAGAGTAGGAGGTAGGCTGCCTCGGCCTACGTAACCTCCTTGTCTAGGCTCTTCTAGTCCTACCCTTTACTAGCTAGTATAGGCCTATTAGTCCCCTAGAGGGAGACGTTTAAGGCCTATAGGTAGTAATCAGATTTCCTACGTTCCACGATATCCCTATAGGTTACCTCTAGCCCGGCCAAGGCCTAGAGTAGGTCTATTATAGAAGGCTAGCCATATTAGTCCCCTTAGGAAGCCCTAGTAACCTAGCTATATAGCATTCGTAGGTCGAGGTCTATAACGAACCCAACTCAGACTTCTTCTAAAAGGGTTCAGACGAAGGTAAGTGACACGGGACAAGTGTACAGGTCGTCTAAGGGATTCGGTAAAGCCAAAGGGTTGACAACAACAGAGTTGTCTCTCATAGTAGTACAATGCTATTAGGAGTACTATGATTATGAGTTACTATCACTAGTGAACTCTAGAGTCTACCAGAACGAGTGACTATCTACATATATATATAACCTTCCTAGATTACCTTGATTAGTCCTTGGTTAGTGATCCTAGTAAGCCGCTTATCGCGATTAGTGACTTTACACTGATCTTAGTGATTATAAGCCAGCGTGTGGTAGGGCTCGTAGTACTTCCTACATTATAATTAGTTCCTTCTATCCTTTCGGCTTAATTAGCCTATCTATGCTAGTAGCCTAGGCAGCATCTATATATATATTTCCGTGATACGATACCCTCCCTCCAAGGCTTTCGACCCGAAAGCCCTCTTAGGCCGTTTCAAATAGCGCTAACACCCTCTTGTAACTTGCTCCTATAAGTTCCCCCCCCTTGCTCCCTTCCGCCGTTCACTATAGCTAACCGTATAAAGAAACACCGTCGTAATATAACACGTAAACGTCGTATCTTAGTTATTACGATTAAGTAAGACGGTTCCGAAACTATGCTGTGTTCTAACTATTGGTATATAATGCCTAAGAAGCGTTATATTATATTAGGAAATTCTAAGAGGTGTTTAAATTATATATATAAGGGAAAGTCTTATAATAGGCCAAACGTAGTAGATTCCTATAAGTAGCTTCTGTTCGTCCTCTTGTTTCCGTTCTAACTTATCGTAATATTATATAACTAGTGTAAGCAAGATAGGCTAAAGGAGGAAATTTTGGTGGTAGAGGATCTACTTTAGTAAACTTTAAGCCGCCTTACGCGTTTATATCGTTAAAAACAAATATTACATAACTAGAGTAATAAGTTCGTTCGTCGAGGTATATAGGGTTTAGATAAGGAGGACGGGGTAGTAGCCCCGATGCTAGAAGAATAGGATTTGACAGGTTAGGCGTAAGCGTCGGGCGCCTTCGGTATAATTAACTAGGAAGCAGTTAGCTTGTCCCTAGGGTCGGCTCCTACCGGTACTTCTTCCTTCTTAGACGCCGGTTAGGTTCCTAAGTTAGCCCCTATAGTTAGTTAGGGTTCCTCTAGTAGAACTATTCTAGTTTCTTAAGGTAGTTTAGGTTCTTGACCGGCTCCTATAAGTTATCTTCTATTCTAAAATCAAGCCATTTGACTAGATACTATAGTTCCCTATTAATAATATATAAATCTAGGATTTCTTCGACATCCTATTCTTCCTCTTCGTCCTCTACTTCGATATTTATAGCAATCTTGGCGTTTTTCGGTACTAGTTCGAGAAGTAAAATATAAAAAACATCTGTCTGTAGTTATATAGATAATAGTAACGATAGTTAATAGTTAGATATCAAAATTTATTCTTTGATAACGAAGGGTTTAACCTTCTTAAAGTCTAGCTTTGTGCTTAGTCGTTTGGTTTGTAGATTTTGTACGATTAGATAGACTTTATCTCCCCTCTCTAGGCAAGGTCCCTCGAGCTTATATTTATTGTAGTAGTTCTTTATTCTAGTTCTAATAAACTCGAGTTCCTTTTTAAGCTTCTTATATAGTGTATATATCTATTCTGCTTTGACTATTACTCTTAGCACTATGACCTCTAGTCCTTACCTAATGTCTGCTTTGTATCTGTAATTCGTAAAGAACGGTATAACTTTGGTCGTTTCTATTAGTATTATATTATAAGCGAGTTATACTATTAGTAATAGTATAACCTAGTTATCTTATTAGTAGTTAATATAAGAATAGAGGTATTACTTAATAACTTGGTTTAGTCGCTCCGTTTGTTTATTAGTCTATAGGTAATATACTATTAATAGTTTACTATTAATACCTAATCGTTATATTAACGCTTACTAGAACTTTAATACGAACTTAGTATCTCTATCGGTAATCTATTCTTATAGCTAAGTATATACTAATGTAACTTGCCAATAGATTATGTCTATTAGCTGTTTAGCTATCTAGGACTCCTTATAGGGAAAGAAGTATACCTATTTAGTTAGGCAATCTACTATAGTAAGAATACTATTATAGATTACTCCTATAGCTATGTCTTTAGATTCTAGTAGTTTTATAATAAAGTCTATTATAACTAAACTCTATAGTTTATCAGCTATTAGCAGTGGCTAAAGTAGCCCGTACGGCTTATGTCGTACTGTCTTGCTTCGATTATAGATGTCGTAGCTCCGTATAACTTCCTTAACTCGTGCCGTTAACTATGGAAAGTTGTAGTGTTTCTTAACTTATACGATAGTCTTTATAACTCCTTTGTATCCTCCGAGTTTCGACTCGTAAAGCTCTTAAATCATTCGTAGCTACTAATCCTCGTTATAGATATATACTTTACCTTAGTACTAGAGTTTTCTATCTTTTTCTTCCACTCTACTAGGTACTACTAGTCTAGATACTACTTGATACTATACCTCGTTAATCCTTTCTTCTCGAAAGATTACGTAACATTCTAGGAACGAGTCAAGTAGATCATCTTCTACGAGTGTCTATATTTCGTAATATAGCGTTCTATCTATTCGTTCTTTAAACAACGGTAGCGTTATTTCCATTCGTCCTTCCGTATGATCCGTTCGTCGGCTTAAAGCGTCTACTCGTACGTTCTCTTTGCCTTTCTTATAGCAGATCTTGAAGTTAAATTCCATAAGGAATTTTGCCTACTGTATTTGTCGTCTGTTAAGCTCCTTTATCGTTATAAAGTACTATAAATTCTCATAATCTATATACACTTATACTAGTTCAATTGTACTACTAAGGTATAGTTGCTATTCTTTAAAAGCTTCGATAATCGTAAGTAGTTCCTTATTATAGATTAGATAATTAAGATATAGTCTATCGAGCTTCTTTAAAAAGAAGGCTATAGGATGTAGCTTCCCTTGTTTATCTCGTTATCCTAACTATCCTCTAATGGCATAGTCTGAAGTGTCTATTTCTACCTTGAATAGCTTCTTAGGGTCTGGTAATACTAGCACTAGATCCTTGATAATGGCGTCACAAATCTATATAAATACTTACTTGTATTACTCTTCCTATTAGAATTTAGCGTTCTTCTTAGTAAGTTCGTATAATGGTCGTACGATCGCTCTAAAGTTCCTAATAAACATCTGGTAGAAGTTCGTAAATCCGATGAAACTTTGTACTTCCGTAACTAACGTTAGTTATAGCTAATTCTTGATAGCTTTAACCTTTAAGGGTTCTATCTGAATTTGTCCTAGGGATATCTCGTATCCTAAAAATACGGTCTTCCTAATGTAGAATTTACTCTTTTCCTTGTTAACTAATAGCTTATATATGTATAATATGTCTAGTACTACTCTTACGTACTTCCGGTGTTCGTCTATCATCTTAGAGAAGATAAGTATATTATCGAGATAACATATCGTAAATTTGTTAAGAAAGAGTTAGATAGCTTGATTAATTAGGGCTTAGAACGTTATTAGCACGTTTATAAGTCTAAATAGCATAATAAGGTACTTATAGTAGCTATAGGGTATTCTAAAGGCCGTTTTCTACTTATTACCTTCTTTGATCTATATATAGTTATAGGCTAATAGCAAGTCAAGACGTGTAAAATATTAGGCTCCTACTAACTAATCTTAGAGCCATAAGATTAATGGTAATAGGTATTGATTTTTTATAGCCTATTCGTTAAGTTACTAATAGTTAATATATAACTATAGCTTTCTATCTTTCTTAGGTATAAATAGGATTAGGTAGCCTACTAACAATGTCAACAGGCGGATATATTCTCTTCGAAGGTTCTCCTCTAAATATCGCTTAAGTTCTTCGTTCTATATCTAGCTCGTATAATAAATTTTGAAGAACTTTAGTTATACTCCTTCCTTAAGCTTGATCTCGTGATCTTATAGGCCGTGTTCTGGTAATCCTTTCAGATGCTTCGGTTCGAGTACTAGGTATCCCTCGTACTCCTTCGGTACTTCCCTAGTCTTGTCTCGTTTCTCGGTTTTCTGATAGTATACAAACTTAGTTCTATCTATAGCGATACTAGCGATTTCTCCTATCTCGATCCACTGTTCTAGTTACAATATTCTGTATACGTCAACGGAGAGAACAGCTATTAGCGGTTCGGCTCGTTCCTCCTATTATAGTGTCAATGTCGTTATACCGCTTCTTCTAGAGTCTGTAGTGGTCTGTCTGCCACTACCTGTCTCTTATAGTAGATCTATAGAACGTACCTCTCCCTAGGCACCTATCTGTTGTAATCTTTATATACTTCTTATTATACTAGTTAAATACGACTCCATTCGGCGTTATAGGTAGCTACCATTCTTCTAGCTAATGTCTAGGTCGTAGTCTTTATATTATAGTAGTCCTAGTATTATATCTTTGTCGTCGCCTATATCTATAATGCTAAATACGATTATTATAGTCTTCCTTACTATAGTAATATCGATCGGTTTGGTCTCTCTATATACCTATTATATTAGGAATAGCCCTTTGACTATATTATACTTCTATTTTATTCTCTAGGGTATCCGTAGCTAATTTACAAGTGTTAATAAGATTAGGTTTATCTCTACTTTACTATCTACTAGTATAAGTATTTTGTACTATTTCTATTATACTATTATCTATAGTCGCTTATCTTATCGCTATTATCCTAAAATTATAGCAATTTCCTATATTTCTATTAGGAGGTCTTAATATAGTAGTTTCTTACGCTAGTCCCTCCTATACTATACTACCACTCGCCGCTATACTAGTATCAATAGTTTTCGGGCCCCTCGAAGGGCCCTAACCCGTTTCCTAGGTTAGTGTTAACCTCTTCGATTATTCGGCTAATGGTAGCTTTATCGATCGTGCTTATTTCTATAAGCTATTAAGTGCTTATAACTTCCTACTATTAGGTCCGCTCTACTTTCCGTTATACGCGCTATAGCTTTATCTAAAGCTCCCGAATTCGCGATTTCTTTTCGTCCTCGTGATAAAGACAATCGTTACTCTAGTATAAGTCCTATATGTCTTATCCTATTCTGTAGTACCTAGGCTAGGCTTGTCTTAGAACTACCGTAATGCCTTCTAGACTCCAGGTCTCGATCTTTTAGAGTAATTCGGCCGCTCTATTTCTCGCGTTATAGACCTATTCCATAGGGCGTAAACTTCCGTCCCTGTTTTCCTATTGGGTCGGCTAGTAATTATTTTCGAATTTGTCGTAGAAGTGGTATCGGCATTCGTATACTATATACTAGAACTAGAGCACTTATATATATACCTTATATTGAGGGTATAGTTATGTAGTATTACCTAGAAGATATTAGAATTCTTTTCTAAATCCTTCCTACTATATATAGACTATAGGTACCCTAATGCTAAGGTAAGAATATTTCTTCTAGTAGCTTTCCTACGTACGTTCGTCTTTTCTGTGGTTTATACGTATAAACTAGTACTTTAGGTTCTATATATTATAGCTAAGTTACTAATTGATAAAGTGCTCGGTATAACTATTAGGTCTATCGTATGTTATAGGCTATTCCCCTTTGATAGTTTCTATGATATATCGAAGTTCCCTTATTTCGTCCCTTATCTTATCGCTCTACTAGGTAAGTCAAGTCAGGCATCTATCTCGTTTATATAACTCTATATTAAGCCGGAAAACTTCGTTATAGTACTATTCGATCCGTTCCTAAAGGAATAAGATATTTAGTCTAGGTCTTTTAATTCCTTAGGTATCGGTTATCTACGATCTATCCTATCTCTATGTAACTATAAAGCCCTATTACCTTAGGGCTAGGATAATCAAGATCGGTAGTATATACTCTCTTACTATATCCTATTTAGCAATGCCTATTTCTAGGTCTATAGTGACTAATTCGGAGTATAGTGTTTATTTGTCTTTACTACTACTATCGCGTCTAAGACTATCTATATTATTATCTCTATCTTTATAGCTTATAGCTACTACTTTAACGATATCCTTGGTTTCGTTAATAACCGTAGTTTCCTTTCCTAGGACTAGTTTCTAGTCTTTCTTCGGGCTTTGACATTCTTACTTATAGTGTCCTTTCTTTCTATAGTTATAATAGGTAGCGTTAGACTTATCTTTAGCTGTCTTCTTCTTATCCTATTTCTATATTATATCTATATCTATAACTCTAGGATACGTCCTATATAAGGTACTAACATATACTCGCTTTTTCTTATTGTTAGCCTTAATTATAGTTCCGTTTATTCGACCTTGTTTCTACTATTCCTATATATAGAGCCGATCGTTAATTCTAATAGCCTATATAATATATTTATCTAGGGTTTTAGGCTAATTATACTTATATAGCTTATCTTTAACCTTTTCCTTTAGGCCATTATAAAATAGTTATATTAACGCCTTATTATTAAGCTAAGACTTAAGTATATCCTATCTAAACTATATAGTATAGGAGGCTATTAACTTGGTCTATCGGAGATTGATAAGCCTTTCTTAGGTATAAATCTTCTTGTCTTTATTACTAAAGACCTTCTAAAGCTCTTCTTCGAAACGGTTATAGGACCAAAAGACTACCTATATAAACGCGTCTTGGTCGTCTTTATCCTCTTTAGTAAGATAATTATTCTATATAGGCTCGAACTATCTAAGTACCTTGCCCTCTAGTCTTATAGCTATATAGAAGACTTTAGCTTTATTATCTAAAAACTTGTTATTATTAAGCCGGAAGTAAGATCGGAGGTTAGTTAAAAACCCTATAAGGTCCTCCTTAGTTCCTCCGTACTTGCTAGGTAGTTCGATCTTAATACGGCTTACTTTGGTAGTCTCGAGTGCTTTGATTTTGGCGTAGGCCTTGTTAACTAGTTTCTACGAGTGCTTTTCGCCATTCTCGAGTTCCTTGATTCGAGCTTAAGTAGCCTTATCTCTCTAGTCTAACTCCTAGATTCGCTACTAGAGTTAACCAAGCTAGGCGAGTAGCTATTTAGCCGTAACGCTAGTAGCCATATCGATGTCGAGGTTAAAGTCACCTCCGTTCTGAACTATAATAGAACAAAGGGAGTAATAGCAACGTGTAACAAACCTAACTCAGACTTCTTCTAAAAGGGTTCAGACGAAGGTAAGTGACGTGGGACAAGTATATAGGTCGTCTAAGGGATTCGGTAAAGCTAAAGGGTTTATAATAATAGAGTTGTCTCTTATAGTAATACGATATTGTTAGGAGTACTATGATTATAAGTTGCTATTACTAGTAAACTCTAGAGTCTACTAGAACAAGTGACTATCTATATGTATATATAACCTTCCTGGATTACCTTGATTAGTCCTTGATTAGTGATCCTGGTAAGCCGCTTATCGCGATCAGTGACTTTACACTGATCTTGGTAATCGTAAGCTAGCGTGTGGTGGGGCTCGTAGTGCTTCCTACGTTATGATTGGTTCCTTCTGTCCTTTCGGCTTGATTAGCCTATCTGTGCCGGTGGCCTAGGTGGCATCTGTATATATATTTCTATAACAAGGTCCTATTAGTCTATAAGGCTAAGGAGGTCCCTAGCCCCTAGGCTAAGCCTATTAAATAGGTCCTAGACTAGGTAGTAAAGGTTAAAGTTACCTATAAGAACTAGGGGGTAGGTTGGCCGAGGTAGGGCTAGTAGGTCCTATAAGAGGGCTCGTTTGCCCTTGTTATTATAGACTAACTAGAGTTCGAACCCCCTCTCTCCTAGGGTTAGAAAGGTTACCTTATACTAGTTCTCTTCTACTAAATAGTCCTACTAGCCGACCAAGAACTGTTTAGCCACTAGAATAGCCGCCTTGCCCTTAGGCTTATAGAATAGGTAGTATTTCGAAGCCTAGGGGTAGTATATTAACCCTATAAATGTTATAGGCCTAGGCTCTACCTAGGCTAATCGATAACAGGCTATACCCGGTTTCGAACCGGACCTATATACGTTCGTAGGGCGTTTATAAGGCATACGCTTAGGACCCGGTTAGGCTCCAACCTAATACCTAACTAGGCCCTAACCGGAGCATATACGCACCCCCTATATTAGGAAACGGAACCCCTTTCGGCACCTATACTTACTTTCTCCTCTTTCTTCCCTTAAGATAGTTAAATAAAACATTATACGCTTATCTATAGTTACTATAAGGCCAGTATATTACATTTTAACTACCTTCTTCTAATAGTAACCCTCCTAAACGAATGACTGATAACTTAGTTATAATAGAATCTAGAGTATATATACCTTTGAGCTTGGTAGAGTTATAGGAACTCGTACGCTCCCTCTAAGTAGCAGTAGCATAGTAGAACGCTATAATCGACTCTCTCTAGGCGTCTCAGACTCAACCTATACTAACCCCTGACTTGGTCGGGATGTCCCCGGAGAGACAGCGGCCTTAAAGGAAATAACTCCTAACGGGGGAACCTTTCGATGGTAAGAAGGAACTTTTTATAGCCTAGAAGAGTACGATAGAATATATCCTTGTAGTAGATAGAGACTTTATCGGTTCTAACTACAACTAGTAGGTTTTTATCTAGGGAAACCTAACGTAATAGGTTTAGACTTAGGTTATAGCCTATTACGAATCTATAGGCCTAAAGACTAGGTATAACCTAGCCTAGTTCCTCTAATACCTTAAGAGCGTCTTTTCCGACCCCTATAAGAAGATAGTTACCTTATTAGAGCTTAAGTTCTTATAATAGAGAGATAATAAGCCGTTCTCTACCTTTATTGTTTAGTTCGAGGTAAAACTCTCGAAGGCAGGCGGTCTTCTTTAGAATGACAAGATATACCTAATTAAACTATAATAATATCTCTCCCTAAGGCTTAAGTATATAGCTATTAGACAAGGAATTCCCTAAGATAATTATATAATAGTAATAGAGAGATACTATAAAATCACGATAGACCTTAAGGCCCTCTACCTAGGCAAGAGACACTAGTAGATATAAAGACGATAGGCAATATTCGAGCTATAGAAAGAGAAGGATATAGATAGGGACATGCCGATAATAGGTATCAACTTAGCACGGACTAACCTATAGAAGAAGGGTCCTAGTAAGGACTAACTAAGGGGATATAGAGGAGATACCCTAAGGGCGAAATAGGTTAGCTAGGAGGTACAAGCAGTATAATAGGTAGCTAGAACGTATATTTAGTATAGATAGAAGGGTCACTTCATTACTAAGTATAAATATACCCCTATTAGAAGATTAGTATAACAGAACTAGCCAAGGGCTAACATTTATACTCTAGAGGCTAAGGAAGAAAGAGAGGAAAGCGACTAGTCTAACGAGGAAGATAGGGAGTAGGGAAAAGAATAGCCCCTAAGCAAAGTCTTATAAGGGGGCTAGAAGATTACGACCACTAGGAAAGCAAGTTTATAGAGATTAATAGGAGAATAGATAGACCCCCTTTTCTTATTCTAGTCTTCCTTAACTCTACTAGCTTTATAAATGCCTAAGTAGATAGTAGATATTCTAGCTATAGTATTATTAATAAAAGGATATATTAGAAGCTTAGACTTAAGTAAATTAGTTTATTAACCCCTTATACCTTTAGTACTATAATAGGGGTATATCCTAACTAGAAGATTACTTAGATAGTCTATATTACGATAGATATCGATAGATAGGAGAGTTAGGCTACATTTTATATAATTCCTAGACTAGTATAGGACATTATATTAGGCCTTCTATAGATAGAATATTAAAAGGTTAAACTAGATATAAGTACTAGTATCCTTAAGATTAGGGTATAGCTAGGACTATTTATCTAGGAAGTCTCCTTATAGACTAAAAAGATAGGAATCTCCTAAATTATAGGTACGGTTTTTATAGGTCTAGTCCGGAGAACATGGAAAAGGAAGACCTCTAATACCTTCCTAGTTACAAGTATTCGGGAAATGATAACTATCCTAGAATCAAGACGTAAACTCGATAGGGGTATAAGAGAAAAGGGGAGCAGCCGCTTAGAACTAAAGGTAACTTTACTAGAAGAGCTCTATAACTTTGCCGACCTCTTTGACAAGGAGAAGGCTAATAGTTTACCTCCTTACTATAGCATTACTAACTACTATATCAAGTTAAAAGAGGGTCCTAATAGGAAGATTCCTAAACTCCCTTAGGGACCCCTTTATAATATGCTACGAGATTACCTGTTAGAGGTCTAGAAACAGGTTATTAATCTATTAGATAAGGGATAGATTTAGGTAAGTTCCTCTTCGGCCGCTACCTCTATCCTTTTAGTAAAGAAGGCAGACAGGGGATAGAGATTCTATATAGACTATTAGGCCCTAAATAAGATTATAAAGCAAGATCGATACCTACTTCTACTGATTAAAGAGACTCTTTACTCCTTAGCTAGGGCTTAGTAGTTTATAAAGCTCGATATTAGGGCAGCCTTTTACTATATCTAGATTATAGAGGGAGATAAGCATTTAATAGTATTTCGAACCCGGTTTAGACTCTTCGAGTAGCTAGTCTACCCCTTTAGATTAGTAGGTATACTTATAACTTTCTAGTAATATATTAATAATACCCTTAGCCTAATACTTAGAGACTTTGTAACGGTATACCTTAATAATATCTTAATATATATAGTAGGAATTAGAAAGGATTATATAAAATAAGTTAGGGAAGTTCTCTAGAGACTATAAATAGTAGGGTTAGCTCTTAACCTTAAGAAGTATATATTTGCTATAAAAGAAGTTAAATACCTTAGCTATATTATTAAGGCCGGTGCCCGAGTCTGTCCTGACCCCGAGAAGCTCGCTACTATCTGTAACTAGGAGGCGCTATAGAAAGTTCGAGGAGTACGGAGTTTCTTAAGGTTTGCTAACTTCTACTACGACTTTATCCCTAACTTCTCTAAGATGACTACGCCCCTAATATGGTTAACCTATAAGAATACCCTATTTCGGTAGGGAAAGGAGGAATAAGAGGCCTTTGAAGCCCTTAAGACAGTGTGACGAACCCAACTCAGACTTCTTCTGAAAGGGTTCAGACGAAGGTGAGTGGTGTGGGACAAAGGTGCAAGTCGTCTGAGGGATTCGGTGAAGCCAAAAGGTTCACAACAACACTAGAGTTGTCTCGCACAGTAGTCAGCGATGCTTGGTATGAGTACTGTGGTTATGATTGCTATCACTGGTGAACTCCCAGAGTCCACCATAACGAGTGACTATCTACATGTATATATAATCCTGGGATCACTAGCGGTCGTGGTGATCCTCCGTACTGGCTCACCTGGCTCACGTCGTGAGCCAGTGATCCTCTGCTGGGATCGTTTCTTGCCAAGTGTGATCCTGTCCTGATTGGTCCATCATTCTTCGGCTTGATTGGCCCG